>NC_061104.1:26882978-26915478 GCF_015104395.2 Macrobrachium nipponense
ACTTTCACAATGAATTATCTTAATACTGGAGCCCAAAAACCAATGACTACCCTTCCTGCATTAAAGAATTATCAGGCAGCTGGTTCCTTCAGCAAACAAGCACACCTCTTCCACTGTTTTGTTTAAGAACTTAAATTGACGCTCTCTCTTCCAAACATGAACATATCACTCAGAGCTCCAAGGTTTAATGTCATAATTTTTTTTTTATTTTAGACAATCATGTCCAATTCATTTTGTTTCTGTTCCACATTTGTTTACTCTATAGTATGAGAGCCATAAAGATTAGACAGTAATGTCTCGAGAATTTAATCAATGAAATCAGAGAATGCTGCGCATGCGCAGGCTTATTTCCATTTCATTCCTCCTTAATCATTCAATGTTCTGATGTCCATATCTACCACTACCAGTATGTATGTACGCATGTAATTATGTTTGTGCGTAATATAGACAGACACACACAGACTGACCTGTGTGAATATATATATAATATATATATATACCATATATACTATATATATATATATATATATATATATATATAATATATATATATATATCCTCTCTCTTCCTTGTTTTATTTTCCTCAAACTTTCCAGTTAGCCGTAGGAAGCTTACTGAAATAATGACCTTTATGCTCTGTTCCACACGAACGCATACACATTATGAATAACAAAGCATGTTTTTGTTAGCGAGGTAAAACACAGCATTCGGGATAAACACAAATCTGCCATTAAAAAAAAAAACATGCTCCCTAATACCTAAATTTACTTTGTGATACGTCAAAGTTGGGGTGGGGGAGGGGGATGGGGAAGCTGATAGAAAGGAGTAAGGGGAATAAAGGTTTAAAGTGGAGGAGGAGGAGGAGGAGGAGGAAGAGGGGGAAAAGAATGGCTGGGAGTGGGAGGGGTAGGGAGGAAAGGGAGCCTAGGCAAGATCACCGCCTAAGATCATTGGAACACCTGTTTGCAAGAAGGTGGGCGGGGTCGATGCATTACAACTTGCAAAGTCATAGTTCTTGGGATACGTTGCATTGTACAGAATATGTTGCTGTTGCTTAAAGAAATAAACAATAACCATCCCCCTAGGTCATTATCTCATGAACGAAATAATATAGTAGAAAGTACCCACCTTATATATACGTGTGTGTGTGTGTATATATATATATATATAACTATATATATATATATATATATATATATCATATATATAAATATATATATATATATATATATATATTATAGCAACCACTACATGTTCAAATGGTTTACTGATCATTTGGAAAATATGTGAAAACAAGAATTTGGATACGTCAAAGTTTAAATCACACAGGCTTTGCAGAGACGAAAATAAGCACAAAATGAAAAGCACAATAAAACAAGCACAAGAATATGCTTCAATGCCGAATACTGAGAGATCCTGGTGCATGATCTTAAACCCTCCTACCCCCCGCCCCGCCCCCACCCGTTCCCCTTCGCAAGACAGTAGAGCAAGTAAAAATGGTAAACTTAAGAAAGATTAATCATGGAGTGCGCATCAGTTTCCTTTTTACTATTAGCGTAAGGCGACGCCATGCTTGTTACTAAGCAAGAGATACAATATGCTACATAATAAATTTACCTTCAGAGCATTATCTTTTATTATTAATTTGCTAAGGTGTGAAAAAAAAAACGTAACAGGCCCATGTATATTACTACGCAAGGTAAACGGTCCTTGAAACCATTCCAATTTCCGAGTAAGAATGTTTGGCATTACTATTATTATTATTATTATTATTATTATTATTATTATTATTATTATTTTATTATTAATTATATTGGCCTTTCATTCTTTCCTACACCGGGTGGCGGTAGTCGGTGTTACCGTCTAGTTGTTCTCAGCAAGACTTTTGGGATGAGGTTGCTGGCCCCATACCTTTTACAAAACTGGCTGCAAATAGACACTGTCTATGAATCTCCAACTACATCACGGCGTTTTTCCCCTCACCCGTGGAATCGATCTCGTGATCTTTCGCTGAAGAGGTCGTTACACGCCCATTGACAAAAAAAAAAAGCCTAAGGTCTTAATGATTAAAAAGAAAGAAAGAAAAAGACGAGGTGAAAACTAATAAAGACAAAACACAAACGGCAGTTACTGCGCATGCTCCTCTCGCGGTCTCATGACGTCACTCAATCATCGTAGGAAACGCCTCTGACCAGGTGCAGGAGAGACCCCTTAAATCTCTCTCTCTCTCTCTCTCTCTCTCTCTCTCTCTCTCTCTCTCTCTCTCTCTCCTTCGTTGTTTACAAATATTAACTGCGACGTAATACGTGGTATGACGCAAATGCAGCTGATACAGTTCTATTCATTCTCTCTCTCTCTCTCTCTCTCTCTCTCTCTCTCAACAAGTAAGGGTGATAATTAAGAGTAAAAAGTAAAATTGGAAAAAATATATAATGCATAATGACCACATAAATCACTCGTACGTACGTGCACTTAGTGTACGTATGTATGTGTGTATGCATGTATCTACCTCCCTACCTATCTAAGTATATATATATATATATACACACACAAGTACACCCATACAGATAGAGATAAAGTATATATCTGTATATACACATATATATGCATATGTAAATATATATGTATGTATGTATGTATTTACATATATAAATATATATATATGTGTGTGCGCGTGTTTGTGAGTGTGTATACTAGTACATTTCGCACTCGGGTATACAAAAAAGAAACCCCCGCAAAATTAAACAACGAGCTTTCGACAGTGTAAACTCGCTTTTCAATACTACATACATACATACATATATATATATATTTATATAGATATATAGTATACTATATATATGGGTGTGTGTTTGTGTCTATGTTGCTATATATATATATATGATTAATATATATAATATATAATATGTTGGTGTGTGTAGGTGTGTGTGTGTTGTGTGGTGTGTGTGTCTATGCATATATATATATATATAATATATATATCATAATTATATATATATATATATATATGATATGATATATATATATATAGTTTCACAACGAGATAACGACGAAAGGTTGGAGGATGTATGGTTCTTCACATCACTACGTGGAGAACATAGTATGTTATAATGTCAGCAACAGAAGAGCGAAAATATTGAGAGCAAATTCAATGAGAAATACGAGAAGGAAAGCTACAAATGTGTAAATTTGTGGAAGATAAATCACAGGAAAGACACGAGTGGAGGAATTTAACGTAAATGTGTGTATATATATAAATCTATGTATGTATGTATATTCTATATGTATGTATGTATATATATATATATATATATATATATATATATATATATATATATATATATTACCATAGACGTTTATGTATGGAGATAAATAAAACCAAATCAAAAACATCTAGAATTTCGAAGGCTACCATAACTTACGAAATCTTAACACCTAAGATTCATGTACTAACGTATCACAAACATGAAACGCTAGTATGAGACTACCATGTATGAGGAAATATTAACTGTGAAGGAATTCCGCCAAAAAGTAAAATAAGGGGAAACAAAAACTGGGGTGGCAACACCCAAGGGCCAATGGCCACTTGGGCATAGAAGCCACACAAAGGGAAAGATATCTTATCTCGCATATCATCCACATATGAAGCTTCAGTAGCAGAAGAGGGCTACCAGCCTACCCTACCCTACCCAACACCCACGCACGCCCGACCACAATAAAATTATGAACAAAGACAAACAGGGAAAAAGAAATGAAAAATAAATACCAGAGGGTCGAAAACTAGACACCTGTGGCGAGAAATAAAGCACCAAATTGGATTTGGCCCCTGTTTGACTTTTACAGAGAATATTGGGGACCTCTCTCTCTCTCTCTCTCTCTCTCTCTCTCTCTCTCTCTCTCTCTCTCTCGATGCCTATCCCGTGGAAAGCCTGCTGGTGGTGGCTGAGGAGGTTCTCTGGAAGGTAATCCGGTTAGTTTTCCAATTATTCTCTCTTGCTGACAGGTCCCAGTACAAAGCCAGCAATTAGATGGACTACCAGCCTTGGACCCTGGATTTCACCCTGGGGCCCTTGGCCCTTGAGCTTTGTTCTTGCACTTAGCCCTCGGAAATCGCTCTTGTACCTTGGCTTTCTTCTTCATCCTTGGATTCAGAACTGGTTCTTCGCTCAGAACTTAGCCCTCAGACAGCGATCTTGGCCTTCGACATAGGATTTTACTCATGATCTCCATCCTAAGACAGCATACATGGATCTTGGACTTAAGACTTACATCCCGGACTTTGCTCTCGTAATGTATCCGTCAAGAATATTGCTTTGCTACGTTATGGAGATTATCATTATATATATAATGAAGCCCAGGAAGATTAGCAAAGAAAATCTACCGGAATCATACAATTTCCCCTTTTAGCGAAAGAATTTATTATCATTTTACTACTATCATTATTTTACTACTACCATCACTATCCAACATATATGAAAGGCAAGTTTCTAAACATATAAACAATACAATCCTAATAAAGAATTAAAAAAATATATATTGAAAAACCATCTTAGGATATAACATAATAACTCTCGAACTGGAGATGAACAAAACTCAACTCACCGAAAACAGGAGAGCAGACGTGACAAGCCCAAACAACTTAATTTAATCGAATAATAGAATTATCTTGCCATCATAAGGGATAATGCAATAAAAGCCCCCTCAAAATGTTTCTATCAAACAAACAGTCCCCAATGGCTGACTGACTTTTTTTCGGGCCCTTAACACAATCGAAAATATTTTCGACAACAGATTTTTCTCCATTCCTCGTTTCTCTGCCGCCCCCCCCCCCTCCCTCCTTCTACAAAATTGAGGTAAAGTCATAATCGATTGGTATATTTTTTTTAGGAAGTAGATGAATTTTTTTCAGAACTGATCTTATTTTCTTGAGTAGACATTGTTTGTCGCCATCCACTCACCCACAAAAACGTCCAGGACAAACGGCCCCCTTCGGCTGACTTTTATCCGGACCTTTAACACAACTGGACTCTTTTCTTCTATAAAACTAAAAATACAAGAAAAGAAAGCTCTCTAACACAAACACTCCCCATCGACAGATTTTACTTTTCGCACCTCCCAACAGAATCGAAACTATTTTCTCCGACAGATCATTTTTCTTCTGCAGACCGTCAACAAATGGAACTTATTTTCTCCCAGAAGTTGCTCAAATGCGGCGGAACAGAAGAGAAAAATTCAATTTCCAACTTTGGCTCAACAATACAAAAGCTCCTTCGGCGGTGCCTGTCTCCTGCGCCAGAGGGCGTTCGTTCATTCAGCTCGCCTCTTTCTGTGGCGCCTGATGAGGGAAAGGTGGTTTCCAATCATCAGGAGACAAAATGAGAGCACCCAAAAGGTTTCGAACACCAAATGTGGTTCTTCCAAGGCGGTTCGAAATGAAAATAGAATTTTTGACTCGTGGTTTCAAACTGAGGGTGGTTCGACGTGAGGTGTCGGTTCCCATGCGGTTTCGAATTGAAAACGTTATTCTTCCCTGACGGTTTCAAACTCAGATTGGTTGTCGGGTTTTGAAAGGAAAAGTGTTGGTTCTCAAATGGTTTCGAAGTGAAAATTTTGTTCTTGCCCAGTGGTTTAGAAATGAAAATGTAGTTCTTCCCAAGAGGTTTCGAACTGAAGGTGATTTAACAAAACGTTCCAAAACTCAGATGTATACCGGTCCCTGAGCGGTTTTGAACCGAAAGGTGGTTGCTGCTAAATTTCCTGGGGCGTCGACCGAACTGAAAATGTGGCCTTTCCCATACGGTTTCGAACTGGATTGTGGTTGTCGAAATGCAAGTGTGCTTATCTTCCATGCAGTTCTGAACTGAAACTAAGGTTTTATGGAAATTTTTTAACTGAAAACTGGGTTTATGAAACCATAAAAATTCTGATACGACTTCTTGTTTGTTTATTTGTTTGTTTGTTTGTATGGTGTTCTTACGTTGCATGGAACCAGCGGTTATTCAGGAACAGACCAACGGCTTTACGTGACTTCCGAACCACGTCGAGAGAGAACTTCTATCACCAGAAATACACATCTCTCACCCCTCAATGGAATTCCCGAGAATCGAACTCGCGGCCACCGAGGTGGCACGCCAACACCATATCGACCACGCCACTGAAGCGCTTATTGTCTGATACGACTTCGAACTGGAACGCGTTAGTTCCAAGGTAATTTCGAACTTTAAATGTACCTAATCCGAAGCTAAGTGAACTGAATCGAAAAATAGGTTGCTGAAACCGCGACTTCTCAAGGGTTTTCGAACAAGAATGCTGTGGTCACTGGAAAAAAAAGTATGATAAACGTCCAATAGAATAGATTGGTTGGTTGGTTGATCTATTTATGTAATCTGGCGTTGGAAATGTTCCAGTTCGCAATTGGTTTTAATAAGAAAATCTTTTGCTCACTAAAAAAAATCCTAAAACTTACCTTGCACAATAATAAGTCTGAGATTCTATAATTGGTCCATAAAAAATCGAAGGGAACGGGACAATAAATGAGATACCGAGTTGACATAATTGAAATTCTAATAGCGCCATCAATTTCATAAAGATCGGATGAAAATCAAATGGTCCACTGAAAAAAAACAAAGAAAGTTTGGATACGATTTCGACTTCGTGATAGTGTCTAAGTGATTTCAAATTGTCTGTGAGGCCAATCCCATGTTACATTAAACTGAACGTAACGTTACTGAAAACGTGAAGTCTCAAGCTGTTTGGAATGAAAGAGGATTTAAAAATATCAAATGATAGCTGTTATTATTTCAAAATGAAAATAAAAAAGAAAAAAGCAATAATAGCACAGAACTGGCAATGACAAATAGAAAATCTGACAAAAATAACTAACAATGACAAATAAAAAATCTGACAAAGTAACTAACAATGACAAATAGAAAATCTGATAAAATAACTAACAATGACAAATAGAAAATCTGACAAAATAACTAACAATGACAAATAGAAAATCTGACAAAGTAACTAACAATGACAAATAGAAAATCTGATAAAATAACTAACAATGACAAATATGAAAAATCTGATAAAATCTAACAATGACAAATAGAAAATCTGACAAAATAACTAATGAGTATAAATTACCGGAGTAAAGACATGATAAAAGAAATGACGAAGCCAAATTGGGAACAAATAACAAGTGGTATGAATTTGATTACACCAGAAGAAACTGAATTCTAACCCAAGTGACTGAAGAACTCTTAACACAGCTAAGCAAACAAAATAAATAAATGAATAAATAAATAAACAAATAAATAAAACTATATAACATGAGCCAGAAATAATTTTAATAATAATAATAATAATAATAATAATAATAATAATAATAATAATAATAATAATAATAATAAAAAAAAGATAATAACTGGGAAACGGATAAGACAGGGACAAACAATAATTAGTGCTATAACTGAAGTCTTCACCCATAACTGAAATCCTCAAAAACCCTAACAATGAATTAAAAAAACGAACGAACAAATTGGAAACTAATAGAGAAAAAGCAAATCTGAAATACTATCGCAGCAGTTAAGTGAATACCAAACTAACAAGAAGAATTGAAAACCATCGAAAAGAATGATTTGATAACATCTACAAATCAGGAGGATTACTGGCAACTACAAAATAAAACTGAAAAACGTCAGAGCAAAAATAACACGAAAAAATCCACCCCACCCTAAAAACAAAAAAAAAAAAAAAAAGGGCAACTGTTGCACAAAACTTTGTTGCAAGGATCAGGTGCAAATTCAATTTCCCATCGAG
Organism: Macrobrachium nipponense; assembly: GCF_015104395.2. NCBI lineage: Eukaryota > Metazoa > Arthropoda > Malacostraca > Decapoda > Palaemonidae > Macrobrachium > Macrobrachium nipponense. Next base: position 26,890,788 of record NC_061104.1, read on the forward strand.
GATGCAATATCGAATCTATGAGAATCCAAAGGCAACGGAACTGAGACCCCGCACTGCGCCAGGAAAAAAGAAAGAAAGAAAGAAAGAAAGAAAGAAAAAAGATTATTCCCATCAAATAACAATACCCATCCATTGCCATTCGTTCCATTTGGTCTCTTCCCATCCGGCCGTCCTACTTCTTCAACTTCGACTTTATCACATTTTCATTCCACCGCGGTCCCCCTCCACGGGGGGGGGGGGGGGGGGGGGGGGGGGGGGGGGGGGGGGGGGGGGCGGGGGGTTATCGAGAGTCTAGGAATGCGAATCAGGGGCCTCGTTACATATGTTATAATAATAATATAATAATAATAATAATAAGAATAATAATAATAATAATAATGTTTTGAATATCCATATACTTATCTTCCTGTATTTTCTACCAAATAAACAAGCAAAGATTTCTAAACACTAGAGAAGACTATCAATAATATTAATACCAGCAGAGGTCAACAGAGAGACAGTAAATATCCTTATCTATCTAAGAGTAACGAAAGAACAAGGAGAATTCCAAAGCTCGGCAGTTCAGGGACAGAAACCATAAGAGAACCAACTGCATAATGATATATTCCTACATTCAGCAGTGAGCTGGTGTTACTCTATACATATACGCCGACGCATAACATTATATATATTTATGTGATTTTTATATTTTTAATATAATTTGAACTTTCTAAAAAAAAGTTGAATGATATATAAATATACATACATACATCACTCATACATGCATTTATATACACACACACACACAAACACACACACAACACACAAATACACACACACACACACATATATATATATATATATATATATATATATATATATATATATATATATATATATATATATATATATATATATATATTTACAGGTACAGAATATGTATCACTCGAACTCTTTTTAAAATGTGAAAATTATACTTTATTCTTGAAATATAAAAATTATATTTTTATAAGGCAAGGTGTTAACAAATGAAAAATTACAACTTAATAACAGACAACCATCAAAATATATCCTGAAAAACAAATGCTTCCGTGTTGTAATCTACTCTCAACTAATTACGAGTTGGCACCTCATCCATCGGAGTTACCAACTTGTCTATTATTATGCCGTGCCCTGAGTGATTCGTCAAAATCATTCACTCGCATCATGACAGCTTGTTGCTTAGGGAAAGACACTAAGTATTACCTGTCAAAACGATGGGGTGGGGAACTGCTCGTCTCTGTCATCCATCGCTTACCTGAAAAATAAAACAAATTGTTAGCACAAAGAATCCAATATGGCAACGCAAGTCTTGGAGAGTGGAGAGTAAAAGTTGTGTTGTTTTGCAAATGGCTGAATAACTTCAACGCGTCACAAATGCACTTACTATACAATTTCTACTCAATGCACAAAACAATAATGCACACAACACACACATATATATATATACGTATACTTTGCGTGGTAGGGAAGATGGAGAAGAAAGAGAGTACAACAACTAAAAATATTCAGGAAAATTCAATTATTAAAGCAACCATCATAAAAATTTGGAATGAATAATCACCAACTCCTGCCCTAGTATTTGATAGGCATGCTACAACGTTTACGGACTTTCCTGGGCTGGGAGTAGGTCCCCAGGGCATTATGGAATAATTGAAAAACCTGCTGGGCAGGAGGGTGACTATTTACAGCATCGTACCCAAGCGGCGTTTCTAAACTTTGCGCTGCAAGACGTGTCCCACATTCAGTAACTTTCTTTTTATGATTGCCTAATGATTGAAATGGCTGGGGAATTCCCTGGTTAGTCGTGGATATATTCAATTCCACAATCTCTAAGCCACAAAGTATTCTGTTTGGCGGTATGATCCCCAGTGCACGAATCTTAATCCAATGCCATTGAAAATCAGCCATTGAATCGAAAAAAAATTTGGCTGAGTGAAATTGACTAATTCGGAACTTAACTATCGCTACTGGCTCACTCACAGAAAGTGTAACTCTGTGTAGAAGCTCTTCAGTAACCTGTTGGATGTTGTGACAGTTTGGATGTCAAATTCTTTTTCTCGTGCTCTACCATAGCCGTTGCTAACATTATTTTGTGTGTTGAGTGGAGTGTGGTTGTATTAACAATGTCTAAACCGTATACTTCCATTGAGATATCGTGTGTGAGTGATACAACTTGACCAGGAAGGCCTTAAAACTGGTGTAATTAGCCAAATAATTGGCGTGAAACAACGGACTGTCCAGAACATTTCTGAAAACTTTTTGTGAGTCGGGAGGGAATGGAAGTTACTTAAGGCTATGGAAACCAGCACTGTGGGGAGGCCCCCTATTATTAGTAAGAAGGGGTTAAGAGCTCTTGCCAGGAACATTAAGGTCTCAATGTTCCTGGCGAGAACTCTTTACTCTCTCTTTACTAATAATAGGGGGCTCCCAGTGCTGGGTCCTAGCCTTGGGTACTTCCTTCCCTCTTGATTCACAAAAAGTTTTCAGAATGTTTTGGAGAGTCCATTGTTTCACGCCAATTTTTTGGCTAATTACGCCAGTTTTAAGGCCTTACTCCTAAAGTTGTATCACTCTCACACGATATCTCAATGGAAGTATGCGGTTTAGACATTGTTAATACAACCATACTCACTCAACCACACAAAATAATGTTAGCAACGGCTATGGTAGAGCACGAGAAAAGAATTCGACATCCAACTGTCACAACATCCAACAGGTTACTGAAGAGCTCTTACACAGAGTTACACTTTCTGTGAGTGAGCCAGTAGCGATAGTTAAGTTCCCAATTAGTCAATTTCACTCAGCCGAATTTTTTTTAGTTTTAATGGCCGATTTTCAATGGCATTGGATTAAGATTCGAGCACAGGGGATCATACCGCCAAACAGAATACTTTGAGGCTTAGAGATTGTGGAATTGAATATATCCACGACTAGACAGGGAATTCCCCAGCCATTTTCAATCATTAAGCAATCATAAAATGAAAGTTACTGAAGGGGTTTGGACACGTCCTGCAGGGCAAAGTTTGAAACGCGCTTGGGATGATCTGCACGAGTCCCTCCTGCAGCAGTTTTCATATTCAAAGCCAAGGACACCCCAGAAGGTCCATAAACGTTGTGGCATGCCTATCAAGTACTAGGGCAGGAGTTGGTAATTATTCATTCCAAATTTTATGATGGTTGCTTTGATAATTGAATTTTCCTGAATATTTTTATTTTCTTGTACTCTTTTTCTTCATCCATCTTCCCTATCACGCAAAGTATTATGACTGGTACTGTATATATATATATATATATATATATATATATATATATATATATATATATATATATATATATATATATGAAATACACGCACATATATGTAAATGAATTTATGTCAAATTTCATACACGCATATGCATACATAAACAATACACCTATAATTATTTAACCTGGTACAAGCACTCCCCAGAGTACTTCATCAATATGCTTTTATATTAATCTATCTTTTCCTGAAAGAGAGAGAGAGAGAGAGAGAAGAGAGAGAGAGAGAGAGAGAGAGAGAGAGAGAGAGAGTTCACACAACTATGATTATTACACAATTAGTCTATTCATACCGCCAACAAAAACGGTGATATAAGAGAGGGTAGAGACAGTCTTGAAGGTCACACCGATGTACCAGTAATGGGAGCGGTTAGCCCAGGCTGGAAGTCTCAAGTATAAGAATGGAGTTCGTTACCTGTACACTACCGATGCTTCGAAAAAATTAACGTACAGTAAAGAGGCCAAATTGGACAAAATTAATGCTACATTACGGAGAACAACTCCCTCCCACTTCAGGCAGGCTAGGAATTTATTTCAATGCCCTCCACTATTCAACTCAAAACACAACGGGTGACGAACTCAACATTCAGACCTGCCGTTGTCCAGCCCGGGGTCGGGCTCTGACACTAGCCACAACAAAAGTGAACAGAATGAAGGTACCTTAGTATTAGCTTTGGAACATGACGAATCTTCCATAGAATCGGAACTTGCCGTGACCAGCAACACTCCCACCCTCCCCCGCTCTAGTTATCGGGTTCATATGTCACGCTATGGGTACACTAAAATACCATTTACATTCTATAACGTGACGTCGAACGTGATCTTGCATGTACGACATAACACCAGCAAACAAGTACCTTCAATTTAAAAGCGTACAAACTCGAACAAACATAATTTTATGACGACTTTATGTCGAGTCTAGTAATATTAAAAAAATAAAATACACGCAAAAAAAAGACATTAAGAAACAGTAGCAAAGTTTTCAGACAAAAAGCATAAAGGTGCCAAAAAATGCGTTCGCATGTCATTGCTCTAACCGCTGACAGCCACAATCAGACTGATACCTTGTGTACAATCCAACTGCACTTTATCCCACTCAAACTTGTAATGAGGTGGGTAAAGCTGTCTGCATCCCACTCAAGTCCGCACCTAATACCCCATATACACATACATATTGATTGTGGGGGGCGCACACACAAACAGAGAGAGAGAGAGAGAGAGAGAGAGAGAGAGAGAGAGAGAGAGAGAGGAGAGACTTATTGCCCACACTCCGTGCACGATTTGGTTAGGGAGCTGACTGCCTAGCTTTTATAGATTAACAATAAAGTGGAAACTTACAAATTTATGAGGGACAAAGAGACTCAGATTCATTATTAATACACACACAAACACACACACACACACACACACTTATATATATATATGTATATATATATATATATATATATATATATATATATATATATATATATATATATATATGGAAGTATATGTATTGATATTACATATCAATACATACCTACATTTATATACCTACATTTATATATATACATTTATATATATATACATATATATATATATACATATATATATATATATATATATATATATATATTATATATTATATATATGTATATAATATATATATATATATATATATAATATATAAACAAACAAAACAGAGCTAAAGCAGGCGGGCGCCCAGAAGCTGAGCGCGGCGCACCGCCACCAAAAGTTATTTCTGGAAGCTGCCTATCGATTTCGAAGAGATGCGATGTACGGGACGTAATGTGCGTCCTTGAAAATAAAGATGCAAGACCACGTCGAAAAACACGAAAAAACTAGAGCAGACATGACGGAACCGGGCTTCTTCCGTTGCTCCTGTACAAAGGGAACCGTATGTTGCTGTTAAAGGAGTGTAACGATTTATTTTCAATGCCTTATGCAATGCGAGCTTGCAATTGCTAATTTATGGTATGTACAGAACTGAAATATGTCGATATTTTTTGCGTTTGTTAAATGTGTTCCAAAAAGGTTATGTCTATTTACAAGTTTGGATGGATGGATGGATGTATACATGTTTACGAGCATGGCTTGCCGAAATATGCAAGTAGAAAAACATGCCCATTTACAAGTTATATAATTAGACGTGACTTTTGTTTGAATGTGCCAACAAAACAAAACCAATGTATGAGCTGAATGGAGAATAAGTATGTATGCACGTATGATCGTTTGCGAGAGTCCCATTTTACATAACTTATGAAAAGTGTAAACAGAAAAAGATGCAGTTTCATCAGCTTAGAATTATGTAAGTATATATGAAAATCTGCATGAAAAAAAAAAAAACTTACAGGCCAACTCATGTGCACACCCGGATACATCAGTCATTCTCTCCAGTCTCGTAAATTAGAACTTGAAAGGTCTGCCGTCATTCAGGTCTGTCCATGAAGTTTTACTTACACGAAAATAAACACGGCCGCCAAAAATAGGGAACCAATAAAAATCATTTCGGGTCACGAGAAACCGCGAAATAAAAGGTCACCGCCGACCAAAGAAGAATTAGGGAAGAGCCCAAAAAGACTATCATCATGGTGGGATGGTAAACAACATTACACGCCATGGGTAAACAACAACAATCATAGTAAAAACAATAACACCTACAAACTTCGACGAATAACCACAGCAAAGGAGTATAAGAAGTTTCGATATTTATTAATAAAACCAAAACTTTAATACCAACAACAGTAATTAACAAATATCTAATAACAATAAGAATACTACTAACAACCTTACGGGAATAAATAATATAAAAATCTGAAAATCCTTTTCATAACCGATAATTAAAAAAAACAAAAATAGACGCTAATCAAAACTGAGCACAATATCGTCAATAGCCACAAGATTTTCATGCTCGAAATAAGAAAAACACGGGTTACTGAGCCATCCGGGAAAACAAAAGCAGACAGTCTTCAAAATAAACAAATGAAAGCGGATTGCAATTGAGGAATAATAACAAAATGCGAGAAGGGACGAACACCTGCAGGTGGGTATTAATAGAACCTTGAATTGATATAATGGCATGAACGAAAATTAATAAATTAACGCTGTACAGGGCTAGAACACTCAGAATGACATTTCACAATATGTTTACATCAACAACAATACCCAGTACGATAACACTACCTAACAAAATATTGAACTGCAAAATATCTACAGAATTGAGAAATAATCATTACTAGGTCATGAAAAAGAAAATGAAATCTAAGACAAAAATAATGATAAAACACAATAATAAAAACATCGAAGAAAAAAACGTTACAAATTCCTGATTACACAACTCAAAAGGTGAGGCCTTTGACCTTTGCATTGAACGAAAAGAAGCATACAAGTAAAATATGAAATAGAAATAAAACACCATTACATATACACCTCCTCCAGGCCGAGCCCTGAGGCATGACTTGCTAGAAAGGAAAAGGGTGCGGTTGAGAAAGCAACAGAAAAATTCTTAGAGGAAAAGGTTCAAGAAAACCAGTTCCTCCCCTAAGAAAGCTCTCTCTCTCTCTCTCTCTCTCTCTCTCTCTATATATATATATATATATATATATATATATATATATAGATATATATATATATATATATATATATATATATAGTATATATAGAGAGAGAGAGAGAGAGAGAGAGAGAGAGAGAGAGAGAGCATACAAAACCTTTATTTATTTATGGATGGTTAACGATTGTGTTTAAATGTGTAAAGTTATTTATGTAAAGAGCATAAATAGTTCGCTTATTTTATATCTATAAGATATCAGGACATACACGGGGTAACAGACGTATGTGTTTCATATATAAATATATATATAGTATAAATACACACATCATACATACACACACACACATATATATATATATAGTATATATATATATATATGTATGTATGTATGTATATATGTATATAATACGTGTTTGTGTGCATGTGGGTGTGTGCATGCTATATATGCATACATGTGTGTCTGTTACCCCGTGTATGTCCTGATATCTTATATATATAAAATAAACAAACTATTTATGCCCTTTACATGAATAACTTTCACACATTCAAACACAACCGCGAACCACCCATAAATAAGGCCTCCTGCATACGATAATAAGCGAAAGCACAGCATGGCACACAAAAGCAAGCGACATGCGCAGGCGCACTGGGGAGAAAACACTATGGCAAAACCCTATCAACCAATTACGCGGTGTTTAACGGCAAATGCCCCGGCATCAATGATAAAAGCGTCAGGTCATGCCTGTCCAATTAATGGCGGGTTTGACACAAAACGCAATGAACAAAATTCAACCCGGCTCCCTTGTGTGGACTCACTGTGCCACAAATTATTGCACTAATTAAACATACAAAAGTTATTCACAATTATTTCCCTTCCTGGTCTCTTCGGAGGGGTTAGGGGAGGGGTTAGGAGAGGGGGGGGAAGGAGAAGGGAGAGTGTTTACTGTCCATCAAAACGTGCATAAAGGTCGCCCACTCCAATGGCTCTGGGGCATCCTTGTAACCGCTCTCTGTAAAGGTGTGTATCTTTTAATACACGTCATGTGTATCCAGATACATTGCCGTGTGTAACAACACTGTCTACTGATAAAATTTAACGTCCACCCCTGACGTCATCTAACGATCAATCTTTCTCACAACTGCAGAAGGAACCTACCTTGGGTCCGAGTTTCTTGAGTCGGCCCTTACTTGCTCTCCTATTACCTTCTTTTCTTCTGTTTTTTCTTACAATATAGGGACACTAGTTCTTACGTAAATACAGGTCAATCGGTCACTCACTCCACCGACTTCTGGGGCTTCACTGTAACCCACGGCCCCTCGCACCAAATCATGAATGGAGATCGTTTGGGTACAAATCCATACAAATTGCTTACCAGCTGGCCACACGAGGCGATTTGAAATACACAAATAGGGCAAGATGGCAGGTTAGCATGATCTAACCTAACGAATTTATGTTCATGGAATCTCTCTCTCTCTCTCTCTCTCTCTCTCTCTCTCTCTCTCTCTCTCTCTCTCTCTCTCCATTATAAGAAGCACTTCTATCATTTATTTCACCCCTGACATACGCTATTAACATGAACTTCTTTGCCCAAAATGAGGGTATATGAAAACCCCTCAAAGTTCTTTAATTATAAAACTCTCCCACTTCACATCAGATATAAGCTAGATAGATATCAGTAACTATATTGATTGAGTTACTTCCCACAGATTCGTGTACGGAGCGCTTGAAGCCTGCAGCCTGCTTTAGTGGCTACCTCAGACACCGAAGTTCCACTTCTCACATTCACCGTGGTCTTCACTCGGATTTAATATTTACCTCCTTCAAGAAAGTACTCATGGGTCCAACCCAGTAAATGTCAATATGACGCAGCCGTCTGGGTGAACTTATAATTGTGTAAGTCTTGGGGTAATAAACAAAACATCGAGGCTTTCCATCGTCCAGTCCGGGCTAGCCTCGCTCACCACTGGTCCCTATACAAGTAAGCAGGATAATGGCACCTTGTTAGGAGCTTCGGCCACGACTTTTGCATTAGTGTCATATTTTCTGGAACAAGTACGATACTAATAATACAATTTGCTTGTCTAATAGAATATTACATTCCACTAAACACGCAACAAATAAGCCACTAAAAATTCAACATAAACATGAAATCGTTGACTCAATCATTATTTTAATCAGAATAATTAGCGTCGTCCTCATCAATATCGAATTTCAATCCGAGAATGAATAGAGAGCATTGTATGAAGCCTGGTCAAAAGGTTTGCAACATGAGATACTACTACAGTTATGTAACACTCGAAAATAACATTCTGTAGCTCAGTCTTTCTTTTTTTCTTTTTTATTCGCGAGGCGAAAGGGTCGAGCATTCTAATTTGTGGACTCCTAATGGACAAAAATAAATATCGGTTTCTGATTCACTCATAAAAATACACATTACGAACTATAACAAATGAGGTTACAAGCAATTAGCGATAATCTCGCAGCGAAGTGGTAAGCGCATCTGCTCACAAAGAGAGAGAGAGAGAGAGAGAGAGAGAGAGAGAGAGAGAGAGAGAGAGAGAGAGAGAGAGAAACATACCTTCCAAATGGGGAGAAGCATGGCTGGATAATACTCACCCCTCAAGGGGAAAACATTCGTAGATTACTTATATGACACACACGAGTATCTAACATTGGACTAAATAAATCAACGCTCTCTCTCTCTCTCTCTCTCTCTCTCTCCAATAACAACAGTCTGTTCAACGGATGCTTGAAAGTTTCATGCATTAACCGTAAGTTTTACACACAAAAATCCAGTTCCCTGCAATCTCTCTCTCTCTCTCTCTCTCTCTCTCTCTCTCTCTCCAACAACAACAGTCTGTTCAACGGATGCTTGAAAGTTTCATGCATTAACCGTAAGTTTTACACACAAAACCAGGTCCTGCAGGTCTCTCTCTCTCTCTCTCTCTCTCTCGGTCTCTCTCTCTCTCTCTCTCTCTCTCTCTCCCCCAAAAACAACAACAGTCTGTTTCCAACAAGATGCTTGAAAAGTTTTTCATGCATTAAACGTCAAGTTTTACACACAAAAATCCAGGTCCACCCCCCCCCTGGCAATCACTCTCTCTCTCTCTCTCTCTCTCTCTCTCTCTCTCTCTCTCTCTCTCTCTCTCTCTCTCTCTCTGACTTTTATTTTACAAAGCCAATCGACTCTGGAATCTTGCTAGACAGGTCGATGGGTTTATCTTGGATCGTTCATTAAGCATAATGGCCAGATAATGAACTTCAATTCCACTTCAATATCATAAGTAGCGACGTAGTGACCAGCGATCAGAATCAATTTTGATCAAACAATCCATTACTGCACAAAAGGAAATTCCCGAACATTTCTAAAGAACTGAGAGAGTTGTCAGCCTATAAAAGGCGCATGACAAGACCAGATTAATCCGGTAGGAAAAACAGAATGAACGCAAATTGACAAAGAAAAATGATGCAACGAAATTTGACAAAGAAAAATTAAAAAGAAAGTTCAAAGAATATTACTGCAACGAAAATTTGCCATAGGAGGAGGAGGGGGAGGAGGAGGAGGAATTGTAAAGGGAATATGAAGAGCAAAGGGTGAGGAAAATGAACGAAGAACAAGCTAAAAGGAAGACCCAAGAGGGAGACAAAGAGAAGGGAATTTAGAAAAGGGAAGAAGGAAGAGCAAAGAAAGACGACGACAGGTACGAAAAGAAGGCGATTTCGTTGCAACAGAAAGGAAGATGGTAGAAGACAAAACAGCGATGACAATTCCCCCCTAAAAAAGGAGAAGGGGACGGAAGGAAAATGGAAGGAGGCAATAAATTGCAAAGGGAGTAAAGGAGACGAAGGAGACGAAAGAGTGACCTCTTAGAAGAAAGAAAACGAGTTAGCAACTTGCCACAAGGCGAGGAGCAGAAGAAGGAAGAAAACTAGATTTCTTGAGAGAAGAAGGGAGGGGGAAGATAAATGTGGGTGAGAAGATATGGTGAAGGTGATTTCCTGCAAAGGGAGGGAGGGAGGAAGAAGAGATTAGGGTAAAAAAAGGGGAGTGGCACTCATGGCAAAGTGTATTGGGGCAAAAAGGAGCAGTAGGTCAGAAAAGGGGGCAGCTTATTGCAAAGAAAGAAGACAAGAGGAGGAATATTTCTTCTTAGGACAGAGGGGAGAACAACAAGAATAAGGGGAAAAGGGAAGAGAGGAATTCTTGCAATGTGACAAGTCTTAGGCAACTTGCTGCAATGGAGGAGACAATCAGAAGTGAGGGATGAAAAAGGAACGACGGTTTTTAAAAACAGAAAGAGAGTAGTAACGAATGGAGGAAGAAAAAGACGGTGCGACTTACTGCTTGGGAGGGAGAAGGGAGGAAAAAGGTGGAGGCAATATCCCGCAAAGGGAGGAGAGTGGATGAGGGAGGTAAGACCATGCACTCAAGGAGGGAGGGAAAGAGGGAGAGAAAAGATGCAGGAAAAGAAAGTAATTAGGGAAAAGAGAAAATTTCTGCCAGGAATAGGGCACAAGATGAAGATGAAAGGGTTATTTCTTGAAAAGGGGGCGGGGCCAGTCACCATGTCTTGAACTGGGAGGAAGGAGGGAAGAAAATGTGGCAATTTCCAGCTAGAGAGAGAGAGAGAGAGATGAGAGACGATTTTGAGCGAGGAGAGAGAGAGAGAGGGGGGGGGAGGAGAGAGAGAGAGAGGGGGAGAGAGAGAGAGAGAGAGAGAGAGAGAGAGAGAGTGGGCAGAAGAGAGCACAAAATTAAGATGAAAGGGTTATTTCTTGAAAAGGGGGCGGGGCGAGTCACCATGTCTTGTACTGGGAGGAAGGAGAGAAGAAAATCTGCCGATTTCCAGCAATGGGGAGAGAGAGAGAGAGAGAGAGAGAGAGAGAGAGAGAGAGAGAGAGAGAGAGAGAGGGGAAGGGGGGTGGGGAGGGGGGTGGACAGAAGAGTTAAAACCTCTGGAATCCTGCGAGTGTCTCCCGTAAACGAGGCACCATAAGAAGAGAAAAACTGTCCTGGAAGCTTGGGTGACAGTCTCATCTCTCACCACCTGGGAACCTGCCATCATCAAGGGCGGTTTCTTCTTCCTCATTTTCACCCTTCGCCTCCCCCCCCCCTTTCTCCACCCTTCCCCACCTCATCTTCCCGACCCTGTCTCACTAAACCTCCACATCTCCCGACAAGAGTCCAGGGACAACGAGCCAACTGGCTCCGATTAGTTTCTCTCCTCAACAGAAAAATAATTCTATCTTTATCAAAACGAAACAATGGGACTATAACTTACAAAACACTTAATTACTAAAGTAATGATATATATATATATATATATATATATATATATATATATATATATATATATATATATATATATATATATAGAATCTACAGGTCGTGATTACGTATCGCGGGTTCGTTTCCCGCTACCGGACATCATGATTTCTTCATTTTTCTTTGAAAGTTGGATCTCAAGTCTTTGTAGTGACAAGCGTATCCAAAACACTTAATTACTAAAGTAATGTATATATATATATATATATATATATATATATATATATATATATATATAGAATCTACAGGTCGTGATTACGGTATCGCGGGTTCGTTTCCCGCTACCGCGACATCATGATTTCTTCATTTTCTTTGAAGTTGGATCTCAAGTCTTTGTATGACAAGCGTATCCAAAAAAGATAAAAGAATTTGAGAAGTTAAGAGGGTATCGTGGCTATTACAATTACATACATAATATATATATAGATGTATATAGATACTTATATGAGGGAGTCTCTTCATAAATCAAGAGTGACTCCACGGCTTTACGTCCCACACTGGCGATATGGCATCACAAAAACAAGGGTCATCGACGCCGACTGTGGCATCACGACAAATCCAAGCAAGTGCTCTGGTGTCGTTGCCACCAATAAGGGTAGCAACATCATCGGCGCCCTGTCGTATTCTGGCAACCGGATGGGTCCACCTGTTACCCCTTCTAGCGGCTACATTTACATAAGAGCTCGGTGGAGAGAGAGAGAGAGAGAGAGAGTCTGTTGTAAGGGTGGCATATCCCATATTCTCATGATATTTCCCAGTCTTCAACTGCTTAATAAAACCACCTCAGAGTTTAATACTACTACTTCTAGTGCTCTTCTCATTCACCTGGTTCCTTGTTGGATGAGCGGTTTACACGCACGCCTACCGATTCGGTAGTCCAGAGTTCGATTGCCCGCTCTGCCCACGTGGAAACATAGGAATTTGTTTCTGGAGATCAGAAATTAATTTCTCGATATAATGTGGTTCGGATCCCACAATAAGCTGTAGGTCCCGTTGCTAGGTAACCAGTTGGTTCCTAGCCAGGTAAAAAATATCTAATCCTTCGGGCCAGCCCTAGGAGAGCTGTTAATCAGCTCAGTGGTTTGGTTAAACTGAGATATACTTAACTCTTTTTCTCCTTCACTTACTCTTTCTTCTTCCTCCTCTCCTTCCCCCTCCGCCACTTCTTCATACACTTGCTCCCTCACTGCCTCTCCCCCTACTATTGAATCTATTCCTCCCTCATTCCACTCAGGCCTTCCCACTTATCTTCTCCAATTCTCCCTCATTATCTCTAAAATATTTTCCTTCCTCTTCTTCCCATCACCTGAATTTCCTCTTTATCTCCTCCTTCTCTCTCCTTTTCCTTCCCGTCAGCTACTCACCTATTTCTCATTCACTTTTTTTTCTCCTCTAATCCCAAGGCAAAGGCGATGGAGACGTAATAGCAGATGAAAGCAATTAGTCTTCTTAATAAGAAGCGGTGATGACAATGACGTATTATTGGCAGCGTTCTGACTCGAAGCAATGGACTCCACAAGGGAACAGACTTTTACTTCAGACAGGAGACTCTACTCAGGAGGAGACTGATTTTGCTCAAAGAAGGAATCCGTAGGCGGAGTTTACTCAAAGCAATTCACTTCTGCGTGGAGAGGGGGGGGGGGGGGGCGATACTTATTTCAGCAGGTGATTCTACAGGTGGTTAGTGATCTCTTGTTCAAAGCAGTTGAATTCAAAGGGGAGGGTGGTTTGGTGACTTGTTGCTCGAAAAGTTGATTCTTCATGGGGTTACTGACTTTTGACTTAGAGCAGTAGACTTCACAAGGAGATACAATCAAATGTCTCCCTCTGAAGTCTACTGCTCTTAGTCAGAAGTCAGTAACCCCATGTGGAATCAACTTTTCGAGCAAAAAGTCACCAAACAACCTTTCTCTTTTTGAACTTAAAGAAGGGAACCGTAGGCGTTTCATAGACTTTTACTAAAAGCAGTTGACTTCATGAGGGGGGGGGTTACTTATTTCAGCAGCTGATTCAACAGGTTGGTACTGAACTATTGCTCAAAGCAGTGAATTCACAGCGAAGGGTGGTTTGGTGACTTTTTGCTCGAAAAGTTGATTCCACATGGGGTTACTGTCTTTTTACTCAGAACAGTAGACTTCACAGATAAATACTGATTTTAACTTAAAAGCACTTGACTCCAAAAAGGGATACTGACTTTTTACTCAAAACCTTTACCTCACAGGCATCAATGTCCTGGGCAGTTGTGACGCAGGATAACTCGCTATTAGTCAATTATTTTCCGACCTCTTGGCAACTACTTGTCTGCTAACACTAAAAATTACAAATCGATCCCATTTTTATTATAAGCAAAACCCAGTAGCCTTGTTTTCCAAATGATAGTGATTCAAAATGCTTTTCTAGTACCTTCGAAGTACAGCGGACTTTGGGGGAAAATCTAAATTTGTTTTCAATCAAATTTTTAAATTTTTCTAAAACAAAATCGCAGCAATTTGTCTTAAAAGTGGATTTCATTTGCTATTGATTTTCTATATATTTTTAAGCCAAATACCATAAAGTTTTCCTGACTGTAACTCAATAAATTTCAAACCAGCTTAAAAATAGATACCATATACAAATAAAACACAGTATCATAAAAAACACACAGGAAGAAACTTCTCAACCGAAGGATACAGATTCCAAGATAATATCTCGGAAATAAATTTATCGGCTCTGGAGGGAATTTAACACAAACCTTGATTCTTGATCTCCAGGGCCATTACGAGTGGAAAAAAAGGAGGGGAAACGAGAGAAATAAAAAAATATATATATATAGAGGAGAAAAATAGAATCTCAGACCGTCAAGGCCATCAGCTATAAATTTCCCATCTCAGGACATAACCGTATATCACTTATAGAAGAGCCACACCTCCAGAAGAACAACCTCCCACACACCAGCAGAATTCCCCTTCTATGAAGTCTCGAGGAGCTTTCTTCAGAAGTTAAGTCGATCTTAGTTTATGCATTGACTTTTTTTTTAATAGTTCCATATATTGTTTACATGAAATCAAACATTTTGAATGATCATTCATGAGCTAAAGTTTAAACGAGGAGTTAAAGGGGGGAATTGTGAGCTGCATGTGTTTACTGATTCCTCTACTTCCTCGTTGGACGAGTGGTTTTCGCGCTCGGCTGCCAATCCGGTGGTCCGAAGTTCGATTCTCGGTTCGGCCAACGCGGAATCAGAGGAATTTATTTCTGGTGATAGAAATTCATTTCTCGATATAGTGAGGTTCGGATCCCACAATAAGCTGTAGGTCCCGTTGCTAGGTGACCAATAGGTTCCTAGCCACGTAAAAATATCTAATCCTTCGGGCCAGCCCTAGGAGAGCTGCTAATCAGCTCAGTGGTCTGGTTAAACTAAGAGATACTTAACTTACTGATACCTCTAGCAAAGCGTATGGAGCTGTAGCATACTTACGAAGGGAAGAAGATTTGTAAAATGTCAGGATTAGGCGAAATGGTTACCAAGCTCTCCTAAGGCTGGCCCCAGAATTAGATATTTTCTACGTGGCTAGGAACCACAGCTGGTTACTTAGCAACGGGACCTACAGCTTATTGTGGGATCCTAACCACATCATATCGAGAAATGCATTTCTAATCACCCGATATAAATTCCTTTGATTCCGCGTTGGCAGAGCGGGGAAGCGAACTCGGAATAGTAAATCGGTAGGCGAGCACGTAACCCACTCGTCCAACGAGGCACTGCTTTAAGAATAGCTGTCGTACCCCACAGATGAAACCCTTATGAATGCAGCTGAAGGGAGTCTCAAAATCCTAAGGTTTTGGTCACTTGAAGAATGGCTGTAACTTCAGAGGGGCCCCTTCCTCCTCCTTAAAAGGTATTCTACCTATACCGCCTGTGGGTGATTTCGTATGGTAACACAGCGTCCCGGGCTTTAGATAGTTACGCTATGTGTAAGTTTTAGGTAAATAAAAGGATATCTGGTGCACATTTGCAACTGAAAAGTGTTTTAATCATTTACTGAATGCGAATTACTCCGTTAATATTCGAAATAGGATATTATTATAATTGTTGAATGTAATCTGAATATAACTATCTAAAGCCCGGGACGCAGTGTTACCATACGCAAACACCACAGGCGGGTGGACAGGTAGAAAAAACCAAGTATAGTTCACTTTACGTATTAGGAATAGAATACAATATAAAATGTAGGACCTCCTATGAGGTCAATCGGCGTTGAAACGTAAATTGAGGGTAAAAAATAAAAAAGCTTGAAAGGTGTAACAGGAGGAAAACCTCAAAGCAGTTGCACAGTGAAGCAATTGTTAGGAAAGGGTGGTGAGCTAGATGAAAGAAAGAGAATATGAACGGAGGTACAGTAAAAGGAATGAAAGGGGTTGCAGCTAGGGAAAGAAGGTTGTCGCTGCATAAACCTTTAGTAAATGCTTACAGTGCGTTCTATGAGGTCCACTGAAGGCACTAATCTCCCTACAGTAGGATGTTAAATATTACGAATGGAAATGGGTGTACTGTGAAAAATAAAATTTTTGATTGCAATCGTTTTTAACCATAACAACAACAACATCAACCAAAATAATGATAATAAAAACATCACCAGTAAAACAGCAGGAAAAGAAAGCGGATAATAATCGGGGGAGGTTGCTTCGCTGGAACAAACAACAGAATTTCCCCTAATAAGAGGCGAACCCACATTAATTAAATAAGTCAATCAGTCGCTTAATTAAATCAAATGCTAATAAGGTCGATATTCCAAAGAGAACACAAGGAACCACGACTCAATATTTTTCATCATTTTCTCTTGGAAATTCTCTCTTTCTTTATCTTGCATTCTATTCTTATCTCTTTCTAAATGTAAATACTTTTCAGTTAATCAACTGATCCTTTTTCTTACCTTTAATGCCATCTTTTCCTCCTATCGTATCTTATATCGCTCTTCTCTCTCTCTCTCTCTCTCTCTCTGTCATCTTTTTATGTTCTTATCCTTCCCTTTCCTCACGTTTGGGGATTCTAGTCTTCGGAAGCTTGCTAGGTTATTATTATTATAATAATAATAATAATAATAATAATAATAATAATAATAATAATAATAATAATAATAATAATAAAAGCCCTCCACTGGAGCCTGTGCAAGAAACACCAGCTACCTTGCAGTAATAAGTGGTACGAGCACCAACCTGAAGGAGTGATAGAAAACGATCAAGCAAAGATCCTCTGGGACTATGGTATCAGAACAGATAGGGTGATCCGTGCAAATAGACCAGACGTGACGTTGATTGACAAAGTCAAGAAGAAAGTATCACTCATTGATGTCGCAATACCATGGGACACCAGAGTTGAAGAGAAAGAAAGGGAAAAAATGGATATGTATCAAGACCTGAAAATAGAAATAAGAAGCATATGGGATATGCCAGTGGAAATTGTACCCATAATCATAGGAGCACTAGGCACGATCCCAAGATTCCTGAAAAGGAATCTAGAAAAACTAGAGTCTGAAGTAGCTCCAGGACACATGCAGAAGAGTGTGATCCTAGAAACGGCGCACATAGTAAGAAATGTAATGGATTCCTAAGGAGGCAGGATGCAACCCGGAACCCCACACTATAAATACCACACAGTCGAATTGGAGGGCTGTGATATAAAAAAAAAAAAAATAATAATAATAAATCTATGGGTCAAACATAACTGCGTTATTCATTTTTTGAAAAAAAAAAGAAAAAAAGAATTCTTCTAGAGAGAGAGAACTCTATACAAAAAAAGGTCTCTCTCTCTCTCTCTCTCTCTCTCTCTCTCTCTCTCTCTCTCTCTCTCTCTACAAAAATACATCAAAATAGCTGCCAACAAAGTCCTCTAAGCCATGGAAATTGAAAAAGAAGTCTGTGGCTGAACGGATACCAAATGACACTGGTGCCAATATGTCACAATTTTCGATAGGCGGCGGTTGGCTCTCGAAATTCTAGGACGGTAAGAAAAACCCTGGGAGGAGGAGGAGGAGGAGGAGGAGGAGGAGGAGGAGGAGGAGGAGGAGGAGGAGGAGGAGGAGGAGGAGGAGTGTTTTGTGATTTTTCAGAAATCCACAAAAACTATAGACAAAGGCTATTTTCTTAAAACCGTTACTGTTGCTATTATTATTATTACTATTATCATCATCATTATTATTATTATATAGGAAGAAGACCCACTTTTAAACTAATTCTGCCGAATAAAATGGCAGAATTCAGCGAATTAATCTTATATGTTATCTTATTCTATTTTTTCTTATTACTCGCTTCTCTGCCTCAGTAATACTTCTTAATCATTGTCGTATTGGGAGAAATCTAAATAATGCTGAATGTAATATTTGATCAAGAACAGGATTTTGCTGTCAATACTGGAATTATCAGTATATTGGTTTGTCGTCGGTGCTAGTATTATTCCATAAGCGAGGTCAATGTCAGGCCAGGGTCGTCTCGAGTGTTCAGCTGGTATTTATTGCTGGTGTAGCTGGCTTATCGAGCTGCACCACCAATAATACCAGATGAACACCAGAGACGACCCCGTTCTGACATTGACCTCGCTTATGGAATAATACTGACGACAACCCCTGCTTGACCTGGACCTGAGATCCGCCATTCCTAAATACCAATATCCTGATAATACCAGCATTGACAACAAAATACTGTTCTAAATAAAATATCACATTCAGCATTATTTAGATTTCCCCTAATATGAATATTGTTGGCCAATAATTAAAGTATCGCTGAGCCAGAGAAGCGAGTAATAAGAAAAATAGAATAAGATAATAAGATTAATTCGCTGAATTCTGCCTTTTTATTCAACCGTATCATTATCAATATCATTAATATTCATGATCATTAATTGTTGAAAAATTACATTAATAATTGAAATATAGCACATGGATTTATGTCAATGAACTGATTTACCAGGCCACCACTACATTCACTCAAGCTGGGTGTATGTATATATGGCGTTGGCCTGGTAATCACAGGTCAGCGGTTCATATCACTCAAGAGGAGGTTTGTCTTTATCATTAGCAATGGTTGTAATATTAGGAAGAATAAAGGAATCCAAATTGCGTTAAATACACAATAGCTGTAGCCGGGTACCTACAGTCGTAGTAATTAAAATTTCGTGAAATACAAGAACAGTGATGATGAATATCAATAGTATGAGTCGTATTAGAAATTAGATTAACTTTGTGTTATCATTCCGTTTGTATTTAAACTGTATATATATATATATATATGTATATATATATAATATTATATAATATTATATATAATATATATATATGCACGTCTATACTACATTCACAATAAATTCGTTATCAATGAACAGCTGCAGGTCGGCGAGCATCGACAGCAGCAGCAGCGAGTGTTTTCCAACGACTCTTTCCAGGTCATAAAAGGTCACGGAGTGACGTCACAAAGGTTTACGAAAAGGCTCAAACGTTACAGAACAATCCACAGAGGCTATAAAAAAAAATGTTTAAAAGGCGTCAAAAAATAAATATAAAATAAAATGTCGCAAACTCCAAAGTCAGCGAGATTCGTAATGGCCGAGCCATTTACAACTTACATGACTAATAATAATCGAATCAGGAAGAGGTGGGTCCTTGGTCATGTGTCCTTCCCGGCAGTTATTCCAAAAACCACAATTATGTTCCTTTGCCTTTTACAGACCCCTCCCTGTACGTTTCCGACCTCACCCATTATCCTGCTGCCGGATATCTTTGTCCTTCGAGTCCGTTCTCTTGTAACTCCCAATCTTCCTAATATCTTCCGCCTATCCCTGAAATATCCTTTCCTAATTCGTTACCCTGTCAAATTATCCTAACCCTGTCAGTCACCCTCTTCCACCTTGAAACCTTTTAGATACCCTCGCTCCGGCCTTGCAATATACCTTATCCTAGTGAACATCCTACCTAGCTCATTCTTACCTATCACCTATCAACTTCATTATCCTCCGTCCAGCCCTGTATACCACTTCTAACTTCCACTTCCGGCTAACATCATATCCTCTTCAGTTGCCCTTTTCCGTAACCTATATCCTTCAATACCTTCCTCCCAGGTCAGAAGTACCCTTCCTCTAGCCCCTTCCTGCCGAATATCTTATTTCTTCAGTGACCCTTCTAGACTTGAAACCTTCCCATTAACACTCCTAATCCTGTCCCTGGATTGCAAGGGTTGCCTCTGGGTTCAACGCAATTTGCAAGGAAATCCACGCAACCCTGTCATTCTATCCCCCTTCAAAATACAAAGAGGAAAGGCAAAGGGTGAGGAGAAGAATGCATGGCAGTTGGGGAGAGGGGGGGGGTGGCGCTGGACACCACCCCGCCATTTTAAGATCATCACTAGGAGGAAAAAAGAAAAGAGGGGTCTTGTCCTCTTATAACTTCATTTCCTCTCTTGCCATTCAACACTGCGTTCAAATTTCACTCAAATAGGCAACTGCCTTTATTTCATCACTGCATATTCCTAACTTCAATGGGGGCCAATGGGATATCAAAGTTCCAAGGATGAAATCAACCTCAAAACTCTCGAGAAAGAGATGAGGAATGCAGGGATTAGGGAAAAGGAGTTAAAAAAAAAAATATGGTAATGCATGACGAAAGGAAGGGGGCCGAGAAGAAAAGATACATAAGACTGGGAAAGGGGAGGTGAAATCACTGGGGGTCAGATGTTAACCAAGGAGGGCACGTCTCTCCTGAAGGTGATCTTGTGTATTAACATTACGAAAAGAGCAGAGGGCATCTGTAGGTAAATGAAAGAAACATTCAGTACGATATATGAACCTTTACGTATATGTATTGCATTCTTTTAACTTTCGTATTCATTTATATACCTCCCTATGTATTTAATGTATGTCATTCTCATTTATCATGTACGATATGTCATGACTGAATCTCGCCCGTCTGGCAGTTATGTTTCGCTCTGTATTCCTTGCCTTGTACACAATCTGCACCTCTGTGATTTTGTTTACTTCACTTAGACATTAAGAACCTACTTTTAGTATTTCGGTGTTTCCTTCATCCCCAACCTTTAGTGATAAGGATAACACATCGAATACACACAGCATCCAACCACACGACGAAAGGAGGATGATGAATCCATCCAACTATCATAAGGTAAAAAATCAATACAACCACACGACGAAAGGTTGATGAAGATTGAGGAGGAGGAAGAATAAATCCAAACAACTCCGTAACGAAACCATGAGGATGAATCCACCCAGGTGACGAGAAGAGATGGATGAAGTCATCTATGTGACAAGAGAAGGATAAGTCCACCCATATAACAAAAGGTGGATGAGTTCATCCACGTAACGAAAGAAGGATGATCCTATCCATACGACGAAAGGAGGAGGATGTATTCATCCCTGTGGCGATAAGATGATGATGATGAATCTACACAAGTTGCAAAAGAATAGTAAATTCACCCTCATGAAAATATAGGAACAAGTTCATCAACTTGACGATAAATGAATGATGAATTCACCCATGTGATGCCGAAAGGATGAGGATTAATCCTGCTGTGGAACAAAAGGTGGGCGATTTCATCCACACTAAAAAATAAGAGGATGAGACCATCCACATGATAGGAGGAGGAGGATTTGGCCAATCACATGCCAAAAGGTGAAAGACTGGTACATCCACAAAATGAAAGGATTGGGATACACCCATCCACTTGCTGAAAGAAGGAAGGATAATCCAGTAACTTGACACAGTTAAGAGGATTGATTGATTGACTGATTGTGAGTTAACTGGCGTCACAACTACCAGGGTGGGGAAATCCAAGTGGCAAAAGGAGAACGAGTCCATCCACGTGACGAAAGGAGGGAGAGTCAATCCACATGACAAGAGGAAGAGGAGGAGGAGGAAGAGGCTGTTGCTGTTTTATATGGAGATCCCTGATAGTTACCAAATACCCCTATCAAGCCCAAACTCACTGGGCATAAAGTTAGGGTGAAAACAAGCGAATCGTTTCTCAAAAGAGGAAGACGGCATAGGAACTGGGCACTGCTCTTTCACACAATGAAAGAAGGGATAAATCCACCTAATAACCACCTAATATTCGAGAACAGGAGGAACCCATCAACATAAATAAACGAGTAAGAAAAATCCACCCACTGGACGAAAGACTGAATCATTCATCCACGTGGCAACCAGAGGGGAAGGTGAATCTATCCATATTGTGAAACGAAAACGGCAAGTCCATCTACATGACGAAAGGACGAGGATGAATCTATCAACGTGAATAAAGGAACAGAATGAATCCATAAATAAGGCACGGAGGAGGAGAACGAATTCTGGCTACTATGTACCGGCGGCTGCTATGAACCACTGCTTTGGCTTACATGCACAACTGTAGGGATGCTATGTAAAGCCACCTACGTACCACTGCATTGACTTTTATGTACCGAACAAGGCTGCTATGTACCAACTACAGAGAAGAAAATTTTCAAAAGTCTTTATTATCGTAGATAAGATCAAATTTTTTCTTCAATCAATACAGGCTAAAGGGCCCCATACACTGAACGATTGTCTGTATCGTTCGCAAAAAGATTATGTATGGGCTTGTCTGAATGCAAAAGTGGGCGGAGTTTCGTGTCTGAACGATCTCATCGGGAATCTGTCAAGCCCAGGTCGTTCAATGTATGTGTTTGTCTCCAGATATAATACTATCGCGTACGTCTCTTCTAGAGATGATGCCATGTCTTCCCGAGACAAAATCTTTGTTCCGACTGAAATCGGTACGGAGACCGTTCATACTGTCTGAATAGTGTGTGTGTGTGTGTGTGTGTGTGTGTGTGTGTGTGTGTGTGTGTGCAGGTAACGACAATCGTTCAGACAGTCGTTCATACATAATGTGAACTGCTTGTCAAGGAACATTTTTGGTGCTTTCATAATTTCCAGCTATCATAGACACACACACGCATCCACTCTCTCTCTCTCTCTCTCTCTTCTCTCCTCTCTCCTTTCTCTACTCTCTCTCCCTTCCTTTTCCACAAGTTGTTAATGTACCTGTGTTTTTTTTATAATTATAAGACGTTAGTTATAAACTCGTATACCCTATATGTACCAGGATTTTGTTTATGATTATAAGGCATTAGGTATATATATCCTATTTGGATGGTACATCGCAGCAATGGATGGTACATAGCAACCAGCGGTACATATAAGCCTGTTTCGGAGGAGAACCAGTCTACCCATGGGACGAGGAGGATAACCAAGCAGTCAAGGAGCATATACTCGAAAGACATGTATCTTCAGATCCCGGAGCACCTTCGGCTTGGAAGTTGACGACCCGTGAATAGACCCGTCTAATAAGTCCTACTGCATGTCAATCACTTCCTAAAAGTGGAACTCTGCCTTACGCAAGGTTTCCTGAATTCCCCGTTTGCAGAACTGAGCTTCCTTTGGGCAGCCGGTCTCAGTCTCGCTTTCTTTGCCAAAACTAATGAGGGAGATCTGTCTATTATATCCGGAGATGAAAGAACCGATAATAAACGTGTGTCCACTTAATCTAAGACCTAATTTTGAGAAAATACCCACCCTCTGAAGGAGACCTTATTCATGACAGCAAAAGATATAAAAAAAAGAAAGAAAGGGGGGGGGGGACGAAAACAGACAATTCATTCATTTTAATAAAGCAAATTTATTAACACTGCCGTAGAAAACAGAAGTATTTGGAGATCCAACAACCCAGCCTACACCCAGCAAGCAAGGACCTTTGTCCGGATCTGGATCTCTACATATTAACATCCCCCCCGCCCCCCTTATTAGAATCCAGATATCTTCTACTCGATACCCCAAAAAGGTCCCTTACCAGATCCAGATCTACTTATCCCCAACAGTTTCATTATCCAGACCCGAATCTCGTCCAAAATCAGACGCTCGTTGCCAGTCATGGGGTCCACCTTGGGAAAAATCTTCGTAGAAACCAACTGCTCTTTGTGAAATCATTCTTACAAATATACAAGCGTCCTTGTCGAAAGCAGCCAGCTATACCTTCTTACTCACGTTTTCAGCACAAAATTGTACAGACAAACACCAAACAAATACATGAACGCACAAACCACCTCATCCCGTGCCCTACATAACTCGGCAAGATTTTTTTTTTCTCTTGTTGTCTGATTTATCGCCGCCGTATTTTCGCCGCGAAGATATTATTTACTCTTTTTGTTATCGCCCGACCTCTGTCGTCATTAATTGCGGCCTGCCTACGGGCTTCCGCGCTCGCTCCAGAATGCAAGCGGAAGAGAGGAGCTGGATGAATGGGGGAGAGGGGAAAGAGGAGAGGGGAAAGACGACGGAGGAGAGAGGGGAGGTAAGGGGAGTTTTTGCAGTGAGGAAAGAGGAGACACGAGAGATGACTGAGGAGGAGGAGGAGGAGGAGGAGGTGCAGACTGGAGAGAGAGAGGTGAGGGGAACTGAACGAAACGTAGGACCCAGGGGAAATGGGGAAG
>NC_061104.1:26922978-26927978 GCF_015104395.2 Macrobrachium nipponense
ATATGCGCAAATACATTCTAATCCATCACTAATGAAAATTAATCTTTAAATAATGGTAAACATTGTAATGTAGAAATACATGCATTCATATTTACTCATAAAAAATACATACACATACGTATTCATATACATCCAACATCCGCTCACGAATTTGATTACAAACGTACTCACACATTACGATAACGGAAATGCTTTCAAATAATTTTTATATTGTTAAATTACAAAATGATAAATAAATTTGTAATCAATAGAATAAACACATAGTTAGTAATATACACAAGCTTACGAAATAAACGCCAACATATAAATAATAAAATAAAAGCTTTTACTTTCCAATAGTACAAAATAAATAAAATCCAATAGTACAAAATAAATAAAAGCAATAAACAAGATGCCTCATTAACCCACAACACATATCCAGTTCACACATTCGTCTATGAAACACACTCATACCCACGCTTACATTCATCCATAAAACATGCAAACATAACTCATTCATAAAGGAGAGAGTGGCCGCTTAAGACCTGCTGACACTCAGCCCGAGACAGGCCTGTTCTTCGTCATTTACTTTGCTCTTTGTTGCACAAGAACAAAGGCCTCAGCTCCCCGGCACAATCACTGGCTTTTGTCAGGGGAAGCTCTATGTGTGCAGTAAAGAGGGTAAAAAAAGAGAGAGGTGTATCTGTTCATCTATGCAATAAAATGTCTTCTCTGTTCCGGCAACTTACGATGATGAAGCAGTCCGTCACCTGACAAGGATTATTTTTTTATGCTTCAAGGAATAATATGGTATTGGCAATACCTACAGCAAAACAGGCTACTAAAATCCGAACGTGTTAGGCAAAGTGGGTAATTACAATGGAAACCTGGGCAACTAGTTACCGTGGTGAAATTACTAACTACAAAGAGAAAGTCAGCAAGCGGTTAACTGCAATGGTAAAATATGCAACTAAATGGCAAAGTGGGCAACTAGAACGGCAAGTGAACGATATATATGGCAAAGCTAGCAACTGTATTCGCAATACAGTTGGGTAATTCTCCTTGAAAAATTGGGCAAATACCTCGTCAAAGCGGAAGAAGCATCAGCAGAAAATAATCAGTCAGGAAAGCAACAGCCACGGAATGGGTATACCACACTCTAAAAAAAACAGAAGAAAAAAAAAACATTGCAAAGAGGAATGAATTGCAAAAAGAATATTGCAAAGAGGTGTACACTGCAAAGAGAACATTGCATAGAGAAGTACATTGCAGAGAAGAACATTGCAAAGAGGAGCAAACCGCAGAGGAACATATTGCAGAGAGACCATTGCATAGAGAAGAATTTTGCCAAGAGAAGACCATTGGAAAGAGAAGCACATTGCAAAGAGGAGCCCAATGCAAAGAGAAGAACATTACAAAGAGAAGAACATTGGAATGAGATGCATATTGCAAAGAAAACATTGCAAAGAGAAGAACATTGAAAAGAGAAGCACATTGCAAAGAGGAGCCCATTGCAAAGAGAACATTGCAAAGAGAAGAACATTGGAAAAGAGAAGCCCATTGGTAAGAGAAGAACATTGCAAAGAGGAACGTATTGCAAAAAGAATATGGCAAAGAAGAGAACATTGCATAGATAAGAACATTGCAGAGAACAACATTGCAAACAGGAGCAAAGTGCAAAGAGAAGCACATTACAACGAAAAGCCCATTGCAAAGAAAAGAACATTGCAAAGAAAAGAACATTGCAAAGAGACAGGGATCGCAGAGATTCAAATCGCTCCCAGGATACGGTGCCCTATCAATGACTCCAAGATGGGTTGCACAACGTACGGTAAATCAGGCAACCATGATATAAGCAAAAGACATGGTACAGTAAGCAACATCCACGTCAAAGTAGCACCTCTCACAACAAAACAGACAGCGAATTTGAAACATATATCGACTCCAATTGCGAACAGCTAAGTCAATATATGGTGGATATCTTCATTTGTAAAATAACAATTGGTACATAATAATAATAATAATAATAATAATAATAATAATAATAATAATAATAATAATATTTTGTTAAAGATGATGGCAGCATCAGTGGAATTGATTTTATATATGGTCTTTTCAATTCTTCTTATTATTCTCTCTCATCAGGGCTGATATTTTGCTAATAGCGGGCCGATGTTCATATCTCGGTGAAAGAAAGTTTTGTAAAAAATAATAATTTATTGATATGATAACAAAAGTGGTTAAACAAATCTTAGTCTAAGGGTGTAACGGAATTCCAACGTTTCCAACCGTATCATCGTTCATTTTCAAGGGAAAGGTGAGCTTGAACTGATTGAAATGGGGTCGTTCGGCGGTATTTTTATTGTGTCCCAGTGCTCTGTCTGATGGGCGCTGCATTTTGTTTTCATTGGGCTTGAAAGAGGATTAAGTCCTGAGGTGGGGGCAAAAAAAAGCCGTCTTGCAGAGGTGGAAGCTCGCACTGCTCTTCTCGTGCGGACGCTGGGAGACTGGGAGCGTAGTATGGGAAGGTCATTGCCGATAGACCCCCCCCGGGGGCACCTGATTGGCCCGTTTCGATCGGCTCTATGGTGCTGGGGGCGGGCGCGCCCTTCGTGCCACCGTCGGGAGGAGTGAAAGTCTTGGGTGGTGTTGAGGCTAGGTCTCTCCTTCCCGATGTGTAGGGCCTCCAAGAGGCGGAGGCGACGGTGGTCTGCTGCCTTATCGATAATTCTGATATTAGGAATAATGTCATTCTAATTATCCCTGGTATTGTGGGACGTTTTTGGCATGATTATGGATGGCGCCCTTCCTGAGCGTGGCAGGATATCCTCTTCGAAAAATCGCATAGTCGTCATACCATGTAAGCGCCGGGCATTCCCGGACAGGGCATTTGTACTGGTAGACAACGTTAGTTTTCTTGAGAGGGTCCTGCAACACGGGGGGGCTGGATTGTTTTTCATATCAGGCCACTGGTCTTCTGCTCTTGTAGTAAATTATTAGTTTCACTTTTTCGCAGGGTCCGTGGGGAGACGTTCCTTTCTATGATGGTACGAAGGGCTCGCTCGTCCTCTTTGTATTTTCTTATGAAATACTCCTTGTAAAAGAGAGTGACGTCTTCAAGGGCGGGCGGGGACGAGGCTCCTGCTGATACCACTTATCATGCCAAAACGTCCACAATACAGGATAATTAGGAATGACATTATTCCTAATATCAGAATTATCGATAAGGCAGCAGAACCACCGTCGCCTCCGCTCTTGGAGGCCCTACACATCGGGAAGGAGAGACCCAGCCTCAACACCACCAAAGAGACTTTCACTCCTCCCGACGGTGGCACGAAGGGCGCCGCCCGCCAGCACCATAGAGCCGATCGAACGGGCCAATCAGTGCCCCCGTCTATCGGCAATGACCTTCCCAATACTACGCTCCCAGTCTCCAGCGTCCGCACGAGAAGAGCGTGCGAGCTTTCCACCTCTGCAAGACGGCTTGACTCAGGGACTTAATCCTCTGTTCAGCCAATGAAAAGCAGGCCGCCCATCAGACAGAGCACCTGGGACACAATAAATACCGCCGAACGACCCATTTCCCCCCCCCAATCAGTTCAAGCTCACCTTTTCCTTGAAAAATGAAACCGATGATACGGTTTGGGGAAACGTTGAATTCCGTTACACCCTTAGACTAAGATTTGTTAACCAACTTTTTGTTATCATATTAATAAATTATATTTTTAGAAAACATTTCTTTCACCGAGATATGAACATCGGCCAGCTATTAGCAAATATCAGCCCTGATGAGAAGAGAATAATAAGAAGAATTGAAAAGACCATATATAAAATCAATTCCACTGATGCTGCCATCATCTTTAAAACAAAACATGTTTGAGAGAGGGTCTCCCCTACCTTCAAATAATAATAATAATAGTAATAATAATAATAAAGGAAATTTCCAAGGTGAAGTAGCATCCACAATAGGAAATAAATCATTCTTATGGTAGTGGGCAGAAAACATCATGCCAAAACAGATATCACTTGTTCTGAGATGGTCGACAAAGAACAGAAAACCGATTTGTAAACTGGCTAAAGTCTACATCGTTGACAATTTAGCGGAGCTTGATACATCCGCCGATGCCTTTACAAACTGTTATTCATGAATTCTAGCTGACAGGTAATCCAATAATAATAGAATTGCTCCAATATTTATATATATTAGTATATATATATATATATATATATATATATATATATATATATATATATATATATATATATATATATATATGTATATTATATATATATATATTACAAATAGATACGCTAAATTCAGTTATTTCCACGGTTTTGTGTAAGTCTTATCCCCATTTTGGAGGGTAAACACATACCAATTGGCAACAGATATGAAAGAATATATCACTCCCACGGTAGACTAGGCAAAAACCTGCATTCCAGTTGTACAAAAAGACGCCTAAATCAGAGTAACCCCCTTCCATCGTCCAGAAGCCACACATTATGTCTAAAAGTCAAAAAATCCCATCTGATGGGGCAATGACAAAGTCTGAACTCTCGTAATAAGTTATCATGCCACTCACGAAATCCACATAAATTCGTAACTTTTTGAAAGTCGAAAGAAACTCCGATAAGCTGCACGAAGTCCGCATCAAAATGAACCGCAAACATCAGATAACTGAAACCATTTATGCGCAAACTGACATAAATAAAAGAAAAACATCAGGTTGCCCCTGGCAAAAGGAGAAGATTAAACTTGGTGTTTAGAACTGCAATCAATCTCATTAGATATAACCAGTGACTAAACACTACTGAAACGCATGCATAACTACAAACACACCTTTTATATATACATACATACACACGCAAACACACACAATATATATATATATATATATATATATATATATATATATATATATGTGTGGTGTGTGTGTGTGTGTGTGTGTGTGTGTGTGTGTGTGTATACTTGACTTGTAAAAATTTCGAACGCGTGGTTCCTAGAAATTGTTTCAAGATGG
>NC_061104.1:26932978-26945478 GCF_015104395.2 Macrobrachium nipponense
AAATTGGTATTTTTTTAGGTTTTTTGAAGAAAAAAAAATTGCATAGAGCATACATTGAAACTGGTTTTCCCCTCCCTATCCGTGGTATTCACTGGCCCGCACCGAATAAAAAACCAAAAACAAAAAAGGAGTCAAGCCTAACTGAATCTCTCATCCCAGTCCAAAAGATACGTTTGCGTTATTATCTAATTAGATCTTAGTTCATTAGGACCCTCAATCAAAAGATTTCAAAGGGTGTAGATTTAAAAATCTTTCCTTCCTCCCATCCTCGTAAAGGTATTCGTTCTCATGACCACCAAGTCCATAAGCGTAGAGACCTAGTCATGATTCCTGGTTCAGCAATGTTTCGTTGACCGATTGCACTAAAGAATTCAAAACAAATTCACAAATGCAATGTTGCTCAGCAACGTTTACAACTACTGTATTGAACTTTGCTCTCCTTTGGTGGTTGCTTTGAGGGTGTTCCACCTCTAGGCTCTATGCTTCTAAATTTTAATTGTGTGCCCGTTCTTTGTTAAACAATTTGATTCATCTTATGTAATGATTTGTTAAGCTTTTCTTGATGTCGTCTACCGCAACAGGAAACTTGCCACCGAAATGCAGTGCAATAATTGTCTCTCTCGCTCATCGGGGATGGATTTTTCTTAGACCAATAAATGGCACACATTGACTTCTTCGATTCCTGTGCAAACATCAACATCAAAAGCAATAGAGGTGAGGTCGCCTGGTTCACACTGTTAGGTATCTCGTTATTTTTTCTTTTTCTTTTTGAAAATTTGATAGCATTAAATATGTGAGCTTCCGATGTTTTTCTGTAAATTTTCAAACCAAATGGAATTAGTTTCAACTTCCTTCAACTTAATATTGAAATGATAATTTCTAAGGACATAATGTTTATGCTGGATTATTACTAGTGATAGGTTGTTCTCCTATACTATTTAGGGTACTGTATATCTATGGTTGTTGATATGAGGACGTTTTTTAATCAACTTCGTTTCGTTTCACGTCAATTTTGCTTATGGAAAATTGGAAAAGGTTTTACACAAAAATAACACCTAATTTGTTCTAAAGATATCAGGTGACTGTTTTTAAACCGTAACCATTACATAATGGATATTTCTTCCATCGTTTGAAAAAGAAAAAAATTGATGAAATAAGGCGATGAATCGTAATGCGTCAGGCAAAGTGAACTCAAAAATTATGAAAACTGCTGCCCACGATTTTGTTTTTGGGTCCGACAGTACATACAAAAGAATAAATATATATGGATGGAATGGATGGATGTATGCATGCATGTATATATTTATTTAACAAAACCATTTGCCCCATTAGAGGGAAGTGTCTTTGGAATTCCTTCGGGATGTGGTTGCAAGCCCCATATCCTTTTCTCTTCCGGTCTCAAACCATCACAATCCATTAGGACCTTCAGGCACAAAATTTTTAGTTCAATTAGGCCACAATAGATTTTTCTAGATACATGTTCATAGACGTTTCCTTTTTTGGGATCGATCTCGGGCCCCTATTGTGTGAGTTTGTGAACTTGTGCATTTCTGTCTATGGTGAGAGTTCATAAATGCTATTGTGTTTTCAGAACAAACAGGTATAAACTGCGCCGAGTTTTTTGTAAAGTGTATAAGAAAGTTCACCGAAAATATAGGGCTGCATGAGCCGCGGCCCATGAAACTGTAACTACGTCTCGGTGGTGGACTGTTCTATATCGATGCCAGACGCACGATTATTGCTACCTTTAACCTTAAATAAAATCAAAACTACTCAGGCTACAGGACTGCAATCTGGCATGTCTGATAATTGGAGGGTGGCTGATCAACATACCAATTTGCAGCCCTCTAGCCTCAGTGGTTTTTAAGATCTGGCGAAGGGCAGGAAAATTGCGGACGGACAGGCAAAGCCATCTCCATTGTTTTTCTTGTACAGAAAACAATAACATGCAAACTCCATTATGATCTATCAGTTGTGCTACAAAAAACTTCTATGCGTTCCATAATATACATGTCACTTGGTTTAAATATACACTTTACATACAAAAGTCCACACTATACCAAAATACACAAACAAATAAACGCATACAAACAAGAAGTTCACATACAGCCGAATAAAATCCATCCATAAACGGCTCACCTACATACGCTAACTGTTCATTAGAGCCTACGAAAACAAGTACATGCACGCACATAAACTATATTTGAGGATAAAAACGAAAGCAATTAATTATTCGGGGTTATTTTAATGGTGTCCTATGACGCACGCCTTGACAGGGAAGCACATAACAAGCCAACATGGTATGGTGGACCAGGTAGGCAGATGTGTGCGGAGGACATAAAGATCACAACCAGATCAACAAATAAATTATGCAAAAAGAAAAAAAGAAAAAAAAAAAAAAAAAAAAAAAAAAAAAAAACAAAAAAAAAAAAAAAAAAAAAAAAAAAAAGAAAAAAAGAAAAAAAAAACGGTGGAGGGCAAATACAAAACGTCAAGAACAAACGTATAAAGCCGAAAGAATATAGGGATCCTACCTTCGTCACACAGATGCAAGTCACTAATTTTATATATTTCGTTTCCCCAAAATAGGTGCACCATACAAAAACGTCACCAACATCACATTTCTAAGTTGTATAGAGAGAGAGAGAGAGAGAGAGAGAGAGAGAGAGAGAGAGAGAGAGAGAGAGAGAGGATGAAAAAGTCGACAAAAAACCTACCATCAGCCAATTCCAAAAGCCATTAATTTTAAAAAACATATTTTAAAACCATCCTTATTTCTTCCACCCAATCCAGCCATTATTTTAAAACATATTCACAGAGGTTAATTGCAAGTGATAACTAACTAACTAACTAACTAAATAAATCAAATAAATACATAACATAATCTTATACTTCGGCTCAACTTCCAATGTTACCACAAAAAGATAAATTCAAACAGGTCAGTGCATTCCCAGAGAACATAGCCGAAACATACTCAACGCATCCCCAGTCAATACACAGCGAATGTGCTAAAGTGTGTTTATTCGCGCTAAAACCGCATGAGAGGGGGTGGAGGCCGGGACCCCCTAAAAACAAGCCAAAGGGACCATCGCTTTATTCCAAAACTCGTGCCAAGGCGAAGTCCTCGAAGGGGAAAGGAATCCTCACAACTTGTTTCTTTGCCTTGATGAAATCACTCCTAGAAAAATTAACATGTTAGTGATTAGCAAATTAAAACAAAATTATATACTACTAACTCGACGATGGTTAACCTGGAAACGAACAAAATAAAAAAAAAAATATATCTTAGGTGAAGCACAATATAACGGAGGGCTAAAAACCATAAAAATATATCGGAATATACTTCAATTGGATATTCAAGTCAGACATTAAAATGACGGTACCAATAAGACGACGAAACCATAATATCATCCAGTCTACTATAGTTAATTAAGATACACGAGTAAAAATTAAAGGACATTAAGTAGACACAACTATTCTTTAGACACCTGATCATAAAGATAACGCCAAATGTCTGACACCAGCCGACACGAAACCTGATTCCAACGCTGACACCATTATACCTCTCTCTCTCTCTCTCTCTCTCTCTCTCTCTCTCTCTCTCTCTCTCTCTCAGAGAGAGAAAGAATTTCTCAATTTACAACCATTTCATCACTATGTGAAACGAGAGAGAGAGAGAGAGAGAGAGAGAGAGAGAGAGAGAGAGAATTTCTCAACTGAATTGCAACTATTTCATCACTATGTGAAACGAGAGAGAGAGAGAGAGAGAGAGAGAGAGAGAGAGAGAGAGAGAGAGAGAGATTACTGAATTAGACTAGTACTAATACATTACTATTTCATCAATAGAGAGAGAGAGAGAGAGAGAGAGAGAGAGAGAGAGAGAGAGAGTACCCAATTTCAATTAATATTTAGCTAGAGTTGTTTCTTCCTCAATTGCAGCCGTTATTACATTACTCTGCAAACACATAATTAGAGAGAGAGAGAGAGAGAGAGAGAGAGAGAGAGAGAGAGAGAGAGAGAGAGAGACCCACCAAACTGGATTCTGCCAGCGGTTACAAGAACAGCTTTCACTGGTATTAAGCTTCTGTTTTGACAAAATTAAATATTTATATAGGATATCTACGGATACAGTTTTGTAAAAGCTAGTGTAGACAGTAGTGTGCTACACAATATATATAAAAAAAGGTCTACATATCTTTCATCTGATTTCTTGAATAGATTTACTTCGATGAAAATAAACTAGACATAAAACTATGCATACAACACAAGTGTATCGCTTAGTGAAGGTTAAAGTACATAGAATATACATGCGTGTGCATTATAATTATAAGCCCTTTCCCTTCCGACAGTTGTTTCTGAAAACCTCAACGAGAATCTTGGTATGAGGGTCCTTGCCCTATGCCTTTCTCTATCTGGGCTAAGAGCTACAACAGTCGACTGACAAACACGTACACAATTCACTGCTTAGATGAACAGAGGCCAATGCGACACAAAATCTTAAAGGTCACCCTTGAACTTGACGGAGGAGAACGCATTACTTAAAACACCTGCAATGAGGAAAAACGGTTATTTAAACGCTTCTACTTTTGGATATTTCTTTATTTGTTTTTCAATTTATTTATCTATGTGTTGAAGAGGCCGTGATGGATGTGGCAGTCCTTGACAGGCTTGGTTACTTTAAAAAAAAAAAAAAAAAAAAAAAAAAAAAAAAAAAAAAAAAAAAAAAAAAAAAAAAAAATTAAAGGAACTTCGATAAAAAAAGTTAAAGGAACTTCCATAACCCTATCAGAAATAAGCGCATCTTATTGAAAAAAGGCAGGTTAAATGACATAAGGTTATGCAATGCATTCGAGGAAGAAAGACACGCCAGACACACACTTCCTGGAACAGAACACGTCACAACATACACGAAGGGAGAGTCTGCCAGCCTCGTCCGGGGAATGAATTTAAATTATTCTCTCTGGACTGTTAACCTTGGAGGATGTTGCTTAGCTCTTCGTCAATTGTAATAATAATATTTGAAATTTACCCCACAAATAGCACATCTGAGAGAGATGTCCTTTCTGCACAATAAAATTCCCTCGGATGAAAGCAACAACCAACACCATTTTACAAATAAATAAAATCATGTGAAAGTATTTGTCCTGATTGTTTACTTGCCAACCAAGGAGGAAAAAGCCACTTTTTACTTTTAACATTTGAGTTAGCGTGCCTTGCTCGACAGGGTCCGCCCCCACCTCCCCCCCCCCCCCAACTTCCCACTCCCTTCCAAAGAAAAAACTGCCCTTCTTCCATTATTCAAAGAACCAGTTTTTTTCAGGTTGATGATTGTGAGTTTTGTGCATCAGAAGAGAATGACGATTCGGGCTGTGGTTCAATATTACGGTTTTCAATATACAATTCTGTACACTTTATATATATTTGAGTGCCAGTTCTGTCACTCATGGCAAGTCAAACGTTATACTTTTCTATACCAGAAATCGCACACTAGTCCCCAATTAATCAGACCAAAGGGAAGATTTTGCACCTAAAGGGAATAACAGATAACCAGCCTGGACATGTATTCGAATCTGGGAGACGGTAAACTTCAAGTATCTGGCTACTAACATCTATGTACCCACCAAGAAAGGACAATTTACATACATAAACACATACATACATACATACATATGTATATATATGTGTGTTAAATTTACACTCATTGATAAAATAAAGATAATAGACTTCGATGAGTTTATGTGATCGAAAACAAACTTGAAAGTTTCTGTTTTCTATAATATAAACTTGGGAAAAAATTATCTGTAAAAATATATTTTGGTTGCACCTAGATAAAAAAAAAAATATTATAAGTGTTGATTAATCTTGGAAGTCTAAGAAAATTAATTCTAATAATTTACACATTTATTTTACTATATTTCTTCGCACTTGATTGTTAAAATAACATCATCTATTTTTTATCAATCCACAGATAAACAAAACTTAAACGAAAACTAAGACACTACTAACCTCATTACTAACCTAGGTAACCATTTCAGATGCCCAAATAGAAAAATTTACTATAAATATCATTATTTGATTCACTGATTACAAAATAAAAACCAACATTCGAATCCCTCGTTGACTTTTCTGACCCTTACAGATGTCCAGACTAATAACCTTTAAATATCCCCACCCCCCACCCACTCTACCCACCATCAGTTCCCTTCACAATACCCCCCGTCAACCGGCCTACCGCGGGGCCCCAACCCTCCCACCCCCACGGCTTCTAATGTCGCTCCCATGCTATCAACCAGCCAGGTCGAAACTAATCACTATGCCAGGACCGACAAGACGCTGAAAGTGAAATGGAAACCGGCCAGGACTACTGAAAGTGAAAACCTTGAGTGAATGGAAAGAGAGAGAAAGAGAAGGTTATGATA
This sequence comes from Macrobrachium nipponense, assembly GCF_015104395.2. Classification (NCBI taxonomy): domain Eukaryota; kingdom Metazoa; phylum Arthropoda; class Malacostraca; order Decapoda; family Palaemonidae; genus Macrobrachium; species Macrobrachium nipponense. The sequence goes on from NC_061104.1 coordinate 26,939,398, forward strand.
ACGAATATGATAGGAGGGTCATATTTACTCTACTGAACTGGATCTATGACAATTCTTTTCCTCGATAATCCCACTCTTACCACATCTCGCAATCCTCTTACTCTTAGCGGCAGGCAGTCTCTCTCTCTCTCTCTCTCTCTCTCTCTCTCTCTCTCTCTCTCTCTCTCTTCTACGTATACTATTTCAGTCTCTGTTCCTTTGAGCTAAAAGGTGAATTCTTCCTCTTCGTAACACTGGCAACACTGAAAGTGGAAATCCGTACTCCTCTGAGACTGGACAGTCCTGAGATTCCTTTTTACGTGCAAAGTTTGGCATTCCCTTCCTGCTTCTGTTTTTCCCGTCTTTAAGAGCTTCTTTTCTTTTTTCAAAGGCCGTTTGTCTATCCTTCGCATCCTGGTTAAGTCCCATCCTTCTACATTCTTTTTACTTCTGTTCTGGTCGGGGTTAGAAGAGGGTGATAAGGTGTCTTTCCTATTGCTTCGGCACCATATTTTTTTCACTTGTACCAAATTCAATCCTCCTCTTTCACCTGGGCAACGGAGTACCTCCCTTTTATGTCCTGCACATTGAAGCAATTAACCAGCCGTTAAGGGCAAAAACTTTTTATATTTTCAGTATTTTTCTTTATCCAGGCTAAGGGTCAGTGTACTAAATATTAAGAGGTACCCTCTTCACTTTTGTTCCAAAAAAGAAGGGAACCCCTTCAGGCATAAGGCACCTTAATTTTGAAAAATAATAAAAGCAACAATACTACGTCTCGGATAACAGGCGGGGAGAACGCTGACGTTAGGAGAGAGAGAGAGAGAGAGAGAGAGAGAGAGAGAGAGAGAGAGGAGCATTTTTGGCAAGGGCCAAAACAAACACAGCCAACAAACACAGCCACGCCTCTCCTTTCTCATCCTCATATTCTGTTGTCTATCCAACCATTATTATTCTTTCTTTTTCGCTCTGTTTCCTCTTTATTAAGTCTTCGTGGTCTTTCTCCGTGTTATTACTCGCTTCTACATTTATTCAAGACCTCGCTTCACTCTTCATCTTCACCTTCACTTATTCCCTTTGTTTACCTCCCCAAGATTCTAGGAACGAAGCCCTTGTCCCAAAACTAAAACCTATCAATAAATTTCATGGCAGAAACATCGGCGCTTTCTTTTTCGGCCTCGCAACGTAAACAACAGCACACTAAGCTCAAGGATAACCATGCACCAAAATCCTATAGCCTGATGTCAGTCAACTGTTATGGGTCGCAGCCCAAGGTACCGTGCGCAGCGGCTAATGTACAGTGATTAAGGAAATCCCTTTTGCCCTGTTATTTTTCTGAAGCCGAACTCGTGCCTTTTCTTGACCCATCACATCAGGGAAAACCGCCCACTTCTGCAAAAATATACATATTTTCCAACTAAGCACTTATTTCCCTTAAGAGGGGCGTCTCCAAGGTTTCTCAAAGCTATTTTCTCGGGATGAGGTTGCAAGACATAGCTAAGGTTCTTCATCTACACCACCACTCAACTAACACAGAGGTATCTAATGCAATGCTTAAGTCAACAAAGGCAACTCTGATTCGTAAGGAAATGGGGCCAAATCGCCCCCAAGGACCCCCGGCACGCCCCACGTTCCATGGTTCTCTCACAGGGTAGGCAACGTTCATAAAAATAATTTAAAAAAATTGGCCCCCGAAACTATTTTGTAATTCATAAGGGCTTTATTCAATTTATTATATAAGTTACTTTTTAAATTGCTACGTATCGTTTTTGTATATTGTTAAATTTTCCTTTTACATTGAACAAAAAGGGGGGGAAAGCAAAAAGACTGGTATCACGTGGAACTGAATTCCATTTTGAAAAGTAAAACAAGATCTGCTCCGTCATCTATGATTACTGAATTGCTCGAGTCAGGAGAGAGACTTCAATAACAGCCTAAAAGGAAAGTTATGAATAAACAACAGCGCTAGACTCCCGCGAGAGGGCCAATCACAAACCGAAATACATTCGGCCCTTAACTTACATGAAACATGAGAGAGAGAGAGAGAGAGAGAGAGAAGGAGAGAGGAGAGAGAGAGAGAGAGAGAAGAGAGAGAGAGAGAGAGAGAGAGTCTTCAGTATATCTGACATTCTACTAAGGCTCCTGAAACACGAGAGAGAGAGAGAGAGACGAGAGAGAGTTTTTGGACGGCGACAGAGAGAGAGAGAGAGAGAGAGAGAGAGGAGAGAGAGGAGAGGAGAGAGAGAGGAATAGCCGAAGGAGAGAGGAGAGGAGAGAGAGTCTTTGGTATATCTGAGATTTTACTAAGGCTCATGAAACACACGAGAGAGAGAGAGAGAGAGAATCTTCGGTATATCTGAAATTTTACTAAGGCTCCTGAAACACGAGAGAGAGAGAGAGAGAGAGAGAGAGAGAGAGAGAGAGAGAGAGAGAGAGAGAACCAAGCATGGCGAACGAAACATTCAACTTGCCTCTTTCGCTGGATAATTCGGCCGAGGTCTTTTCTTATCACCGCCTCTGCCTCATAACCTCCAACGAGAAACTGATCGGAAATCAATGACACACTAACAAGGTTGTAAGTCTCCAAACACACAAAATAGAGGTGATTATCGAGTTTACGCTGTAGGCAGCTCCTCGCGCTTACTCTTCTTTTCCCTGCATGTCCATTCCTAATGGAATTAATTCACTTTTTACACACAAAAACATATACATACATAAATATATATATTATAGGGTTGTTTGTGTATATACATATATATATATATATATTATATATATATATATATATATATATATATGATATATATAGTATATATATATAAAAGGTAGAAGCCACAAAGGAAAGTGAGATAGTGGAGTGCTAATTCACTTTCTTTCGTGGCTTCTACCTTTATTTATATATTCATCGCGTTCCAAATTTTCGTAATTCAGTTTATACTTTATATATATATATATATATATATATATAATATATATATATATATATATCTATATATATATATATTATATATCTGTTTACTTGTCAAATACTTTGCTCTTTTTTTGGATACGCTTGTCACTACAAAGCCTTGAGCTCCATCTACAAAGAAATTTGTTTTGAAATAAATATTATATATTATATATAATTATATATTATATATAATATATATATATATATACATATATAATTTTATATTTTCTGGTATTTATATATAATATTATATAACGTATAAAAGAAACCACACGTTCAAATGTTATATGATTTTCACTTTGCCAGTAAAGAATCGCCATTTCAATGACCGAGCGAGCCATAGCTCTTTAGACATGTTCCGCTAATGCTCTTTGTATCAAGCAACTTGCATCGCAGTTACCTGACTTGAGGTGGGTTTTAGCCCAGTTGAAAAACAAGATGGATTCCTCAACGTAAGGGCGCTAAACAGATTGGAAATCAACCCCCAGGAAAAAGCTCTTAATGCTTTAACTCGGAATTTCCTCAACATCTAACGCAACAAGGCAATGCGCAATGCATTACGCGGCTTTTATGCATTACATGGCTGCTCGGCAGCTTTAATGACGGGAACGTTAGGAGCCGACCCACAATGGTACCTAAAGCGATACTATTATATTTCTTTTTTCTTTTTATCTTTTTTCCTTTCTCCCTCCCTCCAACTCCCTCCCGCCCTCTCCCCAACCTCCCGATCTCTCCCAAACCCCCATCCAATTCTTTCCGCACAACTCCGCCCCGCTGCTTCTTACTATATATATATATATATATATATATATATATATATATATATATATATATATATATATATATATATATATATATATATAACTGATTCACGAAGATGTAGAACGTGATGGATTTTTCCTGGTGCACTGTTCCTTATAATCCCACCCTCAGGATAACTGTCAATTATCCGAGCTTTCTTGTAGTACCCTTTACTTTTATATGCTTCACCAGTCTGGTAGCGAAGGACCGTGTGTCGAAAGGCCTAGCAACCACTCCGTTATTTCACTTTTCCTTCGTGGCATTTGGCATATATAAAATATCTATATAATATCTATAATAGTATAGTAATGATATATATGATAAATTATATATATATTATATTATTATAATATATTCAGCTTTTTACCGTATAAAGTGAATTACATACGTGGTACCTGCCGGGCTGTGGGTTGGTCACTTTTCGGGTGGAAAAAAGACATAACTAGCAAAAAATTTAACTGTTGAGAACAGGAAGAATGACACCCACTGATGTAACTCCCAATATGGCAAAATTTATATATGCATATCTATCTATCATATCTACATTTATATATAATTACTACAATAAATTATATTATATTCTATATATATATATATATATACATATATCACATATAATATACATATGTATATATATATACATTTACGTGTATATATATATATAAAACATGTATACAAATAGTAAATACACACACATGCCTGTATGTGTGAATCCTCCGCATTTTCTCAGGTACTGAGAGGAGATAGCTGACCGAAAATCAACTGGTCTGCTCGATCTTCTTCCACTTTCCTTACTTATTCGAAACCTTCCTTCTACCTCAACCCTCTGCGTCTCCGAATCCTCTGGCCAAACACTAACCGAGATGTAAGTCCGTAAAGGTAAAATTCATCTAGGCTATGTTCATCCTTCGTATTTATTCACTCCCTCTCTCTTTATGGCTGCCTATCTATCGTGTTTCTTATAATAAGATTCTTTTCAGTTAGTTTTACGGACCTTCTTAACTCTCCCTCTCACTCACTCGCTGCCCTATTCTATTCACCGGGGGCGCTGCTCCCCGCTCTCGATAACCGAAAGCGCGTTTTCGAAAATCAGGAAATATCGAAAACCGATCGACTCCGCTCCGCCTTCCTTCGAAGGACATTACAATATTAAATTCCAGAGGCATTTACGGGGGGACAATAATCCTCCTCTGTGCCCGAGAGCATATATGTGCTTACAAAGGCCTTTCAGAACGAAGCCCTCTTACCCCCAGACCCCAGCCACCCCAACCACCCCATCCCAAGCCCTCACCCCGGGGATATACGAGGTCCCCCCTCCAAACCCCAAACCAACTTCGATGTATAGGTCATAAGCCAATAGAGGACAAAGCTCGCTATGGAATTATCATTCTGTGTAATTATCGAATCACATCGTCGGAATTCATTACAATAATCCGTTATTCGTGTCTATCTTATGACTCTTTTCCGGGCTCCTATTCTCCTTTACTATTCGTAACATATTCCTGTACAGACGTTGTAAGTCCCAAAACGATATACGAGGAGGTAAGTGTTGCTCGGCCAAACAAATTGCTGGATCAACAAAGCATTAAAATCCTCTGATTTTATCATACAAGAAATTGTGATTCATGTATTCATTAACTCTCCCCATTTTGCTCGTTTATTTATTTATCAGTTTGTTCATTTTCCTTCCTTCGTTCAAGAACCCTCTCCTCCGTTTTCATTTTAATCTTCTTAGGGTCCCGGGTAACAAAAGAAGAGAAAGGGCATCAAGTCTCAAGTCTGGTCTTTGCAATTAAGAGAATTAACAACCATGATTAATAATCTCTTCAATTCCTTGTTATTTACCCATCGTACGTTACAACCTGTTCTATCAGACCTTTTCCATTTTTTTTTTTTTCAGACATAGCTAGACTTGTAAGGTAACGGATGATGATAATAGTGATGGATTACCCCTGGCTTTTAACACAAAAAACTATGTAATGGAAAAACGGCCAAGATAAAAACCAAAGTAAAAGAAAAAAAGAAGAGGATAACAAATGCAATTTTACCAATTAAAGTGTCACACAAAACAAGCAGAAATTGCAGTGCATTACGCGAAATCTAAAGGGAATAAAGAGAGATCCCATCAGCTTGCAAAATCCATTCTGAATGGAGGTCACGTGATTCGTTTCCTTTGTAAGGACATAATTGCGAGCGCCTTCTCCGTTACAATCACTCGAATTTACCAGTCACCGATAGCGGCCGAAAGTAACGCAGCAGTACGCAGACGTTTACTTTTTTCCTTTTTTCGCAAGAATCAATAGGATGGTTATCTTAACATTTCTCTCTAACCAACACCAGTAGGAAGCCAG
>NC_061104.1:26947978-26967978 GCF_015104395.2 Macrobrachium nipponense
GAGGTGGGTGATACGGACTTTAGACTGAATTAAGGATAGTCACATGGCAAAAAGTGTTGGAGGAAGAAGATCGAGAGGGAGGCAGAGAATTAGATGCCGAGATAAAGTGAAGGAAGATATGGAGAGACGAAGTTTGGTGGAGGATGATGCCTTTATAGAAGGCAGTGGAGGAGAAGGCGCATCAGGCAACCGACCCCTTTATGTAGGGATAACGGTGGGAAAGAAGACATGGCAGACTGTGAATATGCAGATGATGCTGTTTTAATCAACAAAGTACTACAAGATTTACAAAGGCTGCCTAATAAATTCAACAAAAATCTGTAGAGATGCGACCCAAAATAAAAATGTGAAAAGCAGTGAGAAAAGAGTATGCAAACAGAAATGAAATCCCATTAGATGGTAAAATTATTAGTGAACAATAATATCCAGTACAGATCTCTTTGGCTAGAATTTAGGGAAAGACTAAAATAGGCCAATCAAACTATTGGCAGGGTGAATAAAATGTGGAAATTAAATCAATTAATTATAATTGCACACGGATATCACATAAAACTATATCTAAAGGATGTTGTCATCTTGTCAACTTGAGAATAGAGCTTTAGGAAGAACATTAAGAGTATGCATGATGCAGGATACAGCGAGATGATGATACCATAAGGGAAATTACTGAAGTTCCCATTGTAGATCACACTATGATGGAGATGGATTTGGCTTGGATATATCCTTCCCACAATCCCTGGGTTCATAATGGTACATGAAAATGTCCGCTGGGCTCGTCTAGAAGCCAGAATTCGGGGAGACTCAGACCTACTTGTGTGTGGTAAAGCACAGGAAAGAAAAGAGAGGCAGAATTTCAAAATAACCCTTTGCGTCAGGCGGTGCTGAAGGCAACGGTGGTGAGTTTACTACCAAGCACTAAGGAACAAAACATAGGAACACAAGGTTACAAATTAACTAGATATGCTTTAGAAAATTGAATTTCAAGTCAAGGGCCCCTGTGGGCTTGTTCCAAATGAATGGGTAATAATAATAATAATAATAATAATAATAATAATAATAATAATAATAATAATAATAAAAGAAGAGCTCGAGGTGAACACCACTGCAGACCACTATACAATTTAGCGTCTATGAATCCGTTGAGAGAGAGAGAGACGAGAGAGAGAGAAGAGCGAGAGAGAGAGAGAGAGAGAGAGAGAGAGAGAGAGAGTGTGTGGATTCGCTACTGAAGAGACCCATCAAGAGAATATCCACCACGATATTTCCACAACCTTATATATAGAGAAACAATAATGTTAGTGCAACCTGACTCATCTGTGTAGGTAAACAAAGACAAAAATAAACAGCAAAGAACGTGTGTGTGTGTGTGTGTGTGTGTGTGTGTATATATATATATATATATATATATATATATATATATATATATATATATATATATATATATATATATATATATATATATATAAATTCTTCTGTTAAAACAGGATACGTCTCAAGTATAAAAGGCCCATTAAACTCTCGTTTAAAGCTAAGGACTATATTTCAGTGGACTTACTTCCACCCTTATCAAGCACTTCTTGATAAGGGTGGAAGCAAGTCCACCGAAATATATTCTTTAGCTTTAAACCAGAGTGTTTTAATGGGCCTTTTACACTTGATATATATACATTTATATAATGTATATATGCATAACATAGATAAACAGATAAATAAATAGGCAGATAAAGAAATAGCTTTCATAAATGATCATCGGAGCCGTAAATGAAATAGAGGATAGAGGACATGGAACAAAGAGGCAAAACTCCCCACAAACGTTCAATGAAGAGCCACTAAACATGGAAGGCCACGGAACCAAATGCTCTAAAATGAAAGCGACCAGAAAAGGCACTCTAGGACGTTACCTGACCGGCCGTAATTGCTTCTGATTGCACCACCATCTCACCTGCTGTAAAGAAAAAGGACAGTCCGTTAATGCACTTGCATACATCTATGGCATACAGCAACATAATACGTCATATTTTCAATAGTAGTATATATATATTAAGACACCCTATACACTATACATACATACATACATATATAAATACATACATACATATATATGTTTGTGTGATTGTGTGTGTAGAATTTACTGGTCATTATTACCAGACAAATATGTAAATGTAATAGACACAATAGCCACAATGCCCTGTTAACTTCTCAAATTTGAGAAGTTGAGAGGGCATTGTAGCTATTACATATATATATATATATATATATACCTATATATATATATATATATATATATATATACATGATGAACTACCTACAATTAAACAATTTCCACAAATCTTCGTATCTTCAAAATCACCTACAAATCCGCATTTAAACAAACTAGGAATATTCTCGGAATTTTAATACACACATCACAATGCTAGGCGTGAAATGGGTGTGAAATTCCCACTTGCGAGAGGACCAATCAAGACACGAGCGTGGTTCCTGGCAGCCCCTTTAAGCGAGCTGTTGCAATGCGTCTTGCAAAACGTTCCCGCAGGTTATTCGTTCATTTCCACATGGTGCGTCAGGAATATAAAGAATGATGTGTTATTTTAATGGAGAGGGAGAGAGCTTAAAGTTGCAGCTCCAGAAAAAGACATCGGGATCGATCTCACTGGAGTAGCAACGATTTGGTCGTCGGAGACTTTTTAAGATTTTATTTTTATTTTATTCTATTTTTTTAAGTTACAAAGTACCTCCGTTGACCTCGGCAGTGAATACTGCTTCTAAACAGAAGGTCAATAACCGTGGGTTCCTTATACGGTACAAAAGTATGGGTCTAGCAACTCCAATCAGACCAAATTCATAAAAAAAAAAAAAAAGAATAAAAAATAAACTGCATCAGACCTCACCACCCTCTGCAGCCACCGATTACGCACACACCACACATACATACATACATACATACATACATACATACATACATACATACATATATATATATATATATATATATATATATATTATCATATTATATATATATGTTATATGTATATATATATATATATATATATATATATATATATAGAGAGAGAGAGGAGAAGAGAGAGCAGAGAGAGAGAGAGAGGAGAGAGAGAGAGAGAAAGAGAGAGAGAGAGAGACTAAACAATATTCCGGTACATATCACGAAGCCGGGACGTCATTACTAACATTACTCACGCCATGGTGTCAAAACGGTAATGACCAACCTTATGACAAGGCCTATCATTTGTTATGTAATGCCTGACGACAACAGCAGTGTGCAGGGCTGCAATGGCGGGCACGAATGTGTTAGCACAACGTTACGACTACTACTCCTGTAGATAATGCCTACATGCTGATGTTAAAGAGACGTGCGTAGGTAGCTATTTGTCTATGGACACGGTCGTAAGCATAAAGAAATATACTGGGATTAGGACGGAGCGAAGTGAATTGGACAAACTCTCTCTCTCTCTCTCTCTCTCCTCTCTCTCCTCTCTCTCTCTCTCTCTCTCTCTCATTGTATGTTATGTATATACACACATTATGTATGTAAATATATATATAATATTATAATATATCTATTATATATATATATATATATATTTATATATTATAATATATATTAATCATACATATTCTTAGCATTTTATATATGCTACATAAATATTATATATATATATATATATATATATATGATATATATCTATATATATATATATATATATATATATATATATATATATATATTGGACTCTCTCTCTCTCTCTCTCTCTCTCTCTCTCTGATTCTCTCTCTCTCGTCTCTCTCTCTCTCTCTGTTTCTGTGTGTCGCGCGCGCGCGTGTACGCACACACACACACAATATATATATATATATATATATATATATATATATATATATATTATGTGTGTGTGTGTTATATTAATATATATATATATATATTATATATATATATATATTATATATATTTAAATATAATTCATATATATATATATTTATCATATATTATATATATACAGATATATCTATCTTCTCTCTCTCTCTTTTGTGTGTATATATATATATATATTTTTATATATACTATATATATATATATATATATATATATCAAGCTACAAAACGTCTTTATATCTATCACTCTACCCTCCCATGATATATATATGTAGAAGGGGAATAGTGATATAATTTCGTCCCCCCCATTATAACAAAAAATTCCCCTTCGGTATATATGATATATCATGGCCCTGCAGACTCAAAATATAAATTGCTATAATACCAAGTGCTCAAATGAATCCCTGTAAAAACCAATTTCAACAGAAACGAAAAAAACTGCAACTTACTTGAATTTATTTGCCTGGCCAAGACCCTAACATAAGACTGCAATTAATATTCCTACATTTTCCTTGACAAGCACAACTAATTAAATGAGTTACTTTGGAGAAAATAAATCAATGCAAAGAAATGATAAAGTATTCTTCAATTTAAAGTTAAAACTTCGAATCGCTCTTATGGTAAAATAAATTTAAATGAAAATTACTTTTTATCAAATACAAAAGAGGATATGAAAACAACAAACACAGGGGCTGACGAAGAAAACATTTGTTTAATTCAGACAAATGGGAAAAGGAGAGAGAAAATCAACATACAACATTTTCCCCTCATCTTTTACACCAAACATTCAGTTCGCTTTCTTGCACAAAATTCATTCTCTCCCCTCTCTCTCACGCCATACAGTTATCCCTCTATACATTTCCCCCCTCTCATGTGCCAAAGCATTTCTCTCTCTTCCCGAAATAGACAGCTTCCTCTTCTATAGCAAATATTAATTTTGGTCTCACGAAATAATTTCGTGTTCTCTTTTCTAAAGATTCATACACCATATATATATATATATATATATATATATATATATATATATATATATATATATATATATATATATATACATATATATCATAGCCACCTTGCCTTTATAACAGAGAAACATGTATATACTCGTATAAGAATTTATTGTCTGCGTTACGATAGCCATGTTTGACAGATGGTATCTATAAATAGAATATACTTTATTTATATTACACATGTATATATATATATATATATATATATATATATATATATAATATATATATATAGTATATATACATATAAGTTCATTTAATCTATCTATCAAAAAATATATATATATATAGATAGATTATATATATGTATATATATATATTATATTTTTATATATATATATATATATACTATATCACAACCAGGGCAACAACCTCAATACCCAGCCAAACCCCAGATACATCATTAATAACATCCACCACCAATAACATCCCGGCCGTTCCATTCATCCCAGCAGCGCCATTTCAGCATCCATCGCGACGTCCCCATAAGGGCAGGGGAGGGGGGGACCCCTCCCCCCCACCCCCCTAAAACCAGGAGAGGCCCATTCCCCAAAACAAAGGTGTGCCGGGGCAGAGCAGAAGTCAGAGTAATTAAGCCCTTGTCATCATTCCCCGCAACAAAAGGTTGCCGACGGCGTTATTAAGGCCACATTCTGAATATGGTTCATTACGAAGCCTCACCCAAGTGGGGGAGAAGGGGGGGGGGGGAGGAAAAGGGCAGGATAGAAAGGAGGAGGAGGAGGAAAGGAAGATGATGACAGGTGGAGGTAGCAGGAGGCTAGTAAGATGGGAAGGATAACGAAGACGGGAGAAGAATGCAGAAGGAACAAGAAAGGCGGGTAGGAGGTGGATGAGGAGGAGGAGGAGGAGGAAAGGAAGATGATGACAGGTGGAGGTAGCAGAAGGATAGTAAGATAGGAAGGATAAGGAAGACGAGAGGAGAAGAAAGCAGAAGGATGAGAAAGACGGGTAGGGCGTCGAGGAAGAAGACAGGAATCGGAAACCGCAGAATGCTTTGGTGAGGAGTAACTGGAAGCCAGAAAGAAGGAAGGAAATAACGGGGGGAAAGGAGATGTATGGAGGGTAAAGAGGATAGGAGGAGGTACTCAGTGGATAGAAAGATGGGTAGAAGAAGGGAGCAGGTTATGACGAGGGTTGTGCAAATATGGGGGAAAAAAGCATGAACACAAAATGTTGTGAAAATGTTGTGCGATAGGTAGAAGATGAAAGGGGTAGGAAGGAAAAGGAAAAAAACAATTTGTGGGTAGGAAAATTGGAAACGAGAATAAAAAGGGGTGGAAAAGAAACAAAAATAGGCGAAAAACCCCATGGAGAAACAATGGAATGGTCAACAGAAACAAGGGTGGGGGGGGGGGGGGGGGGGGGGGGGGGGTGGGGAAAAACAATTGGAAAAGAAAGACAGGAGGAAAAACAGGCATAATAGGCACAGCGAAAACTTGGAATAAAATGAAATCCAGAAGAGAACTACAATTAAACTTTTACGGAACCAATCAGAAACGGATGATAATGAAACAGAAAAATAATACAAAATAAAGAAAATAACAACTATATAAAAATATATACACCGACTAACGAAAGGCGATCAAAACAGAGGAATAAAGGAGAATAATCAAAAGGATGAACGATGAAGGGATGGAAAGGAGGACGACACCAACAGGCCAGAAGAACTGAAGACGAAGGGGTGGCGGCGGGGGTGGGGGGGGGGGTGGGGGGGATTGTGATAGAGATTGCAAGAAAAGAAGACACTCTCCCATTCTTAAACTTTCCCAATCTGGAAAGTTTACACCACTATCGCTTCATTCATAAAAACTAATAACAGATGCGCAAAACTCTCTCTCTCTCTCTCTCTCTCTCTCTCTCTCTCTCTCTCCTCTCTCTCTCTCCACTTCCAAAACTGAAGAAATTTAATAATGGTCATAATTGTTCAGATTTGCAATATTATATAATGCCATAAAGTCACAAACTATCTGCAGTCAATACTCCTCTCAAAATGACCACACATGAGAAAAAGAGAGAGAGAGAGAGAGAGAGAGAGAGAGAGAGAGAGCCACTGGACAAGTTAAGGGAATACAAACCACGCATCCCGATGTAAACAGCGCTCCAGTAAATCCTTTAAAACGACGCTCCCAGACTCCAGAAAGTGTCTTACAACATAAAGGTGTCTAAAAAACGCCTCCAGACCTCTGCTGTCACGGCATGAATCCTTTTACAAACAGACACAGACACACAAGGCCACTCACTCACTCTGTTGTCCTTGCATGCTCACGATCTCATGCATGGTCAATAGTATTTTCCCTCATGAATTTTCGTCCGGGAAATATCCTGCAGATATAAGGCAGGGTCCTCTCTCTCTCTCTCTCTCTCTCTCTCGTGCGCACACACACACTATATAAATATATATGTTATACATACATATATATGTGTGTATACGTATATACTTAAATATATTCATGTATATGAAAACTGAGAATAGAGTAACTATCACTACTACTGTTTATCATAAAAATAATGAGATATCAACAAACATTATTAGTTTTATATTATAGTATTTCATACTAATAATAACAGCCCCCGGAAACAACACCAGTGTTATTACTATTATGACCACTACTAATGCAGTTGCTGCTGTTAAAACTACGAAAAGTCGAAGGACTACAAATATTACTAGATTTGATAATACAAGACATTAATAATGAACACAATTTATAATAAATAAATAAAACATGAGTAATGCTGAAGAAATATAGAATGCCGCACTAGCCATCAGTCTACTGTCGCAATACGGTCAAAACCTCTCACAAGACCCTTGGAAAAATGAGAGAGAGAGAGAGAGAGAGAGAGAGAGAGAGAGAGAGAGAGAGAGAGAGAGAGAGAGATTCTGCTTGCTCACAAAGCGCCAAGAACACAGTACTCAAATCTGCATTTGAAAAAAGGGCCTTGATATACGTCATGAGAGAGAGAGAGAGAGAGAGAGAGAGAGAGAGAGAGAGAGAGAGAGAGAGAGAGAGAGAGAATGCGGACTCACTGTAAGGACTCAGACTCAAAGCTTTCACATCTAATCTTAGAAGCAAAAGAAGTGAGACCATAAATTGAGTTTGAATTATTGTTAGAGAAGCAGACAGCTGGAATTTAGGACTGAGTAATAAGTATTATATTTAGTGGCTCACAATTTAAAAAAATCATTACACACCGATATATATATAATATATAATATATATATATAATATATTATATATATATATATATATATTAATATATATATTAGATTAGATAGATAGATAGATAGATAGATAGATAATAGATAGATAGATAGATAGATAGATAGATGATAGATAGATAGATTAGATAGATAAGATAGATAATATATATATATATATATATATATATATATATATATATATATATTATTGTTTATATATAATTATTGTATATATGGAAATAATCAATAATCAACACACCAATCAATCACGTGGAACTAAAATAAATTTCCGACTCACATCAGGTCTTTCAATTGAAAGGCAAGGCGACTGTCAACTAAGCCACACAAGTCTTGTGTGGCTTACTTGTCAGCGGCACTGCCTGGGCTCGAACCTGATATGTCAGAAAAAACAAGTATCTAAAGGTGGAACGAGGTTAAAAAAAAAAAAAAAAAACTCAAGACTTAAGAGTTCGAGAGGTTGGGAAGCAAAATGGGAAAAAAGGCAATAGAGAGGGAGGTTAAATGAGTGCACCTAAGTGGCCGAAGGGTCTCTGCACAGACCCTTCATGAATGCCTAGTGAGCTGCACTGCCGGTACATACCTCATAAAGTACTGGACTATGAGGATACGTTTATTATTATTACTATTGCAGTTATTATCATCATTATTATTTATTTGTTTGTTTATCTCAGTCATCCTATTCGACTGGGTGGTATTTAAAGTGTGGGGTTCGGGGGTGCATCCTGCCTCCTTACGAGTCCATCACTTTCAGGGATCTTGGGATCGTGCCTAGTGTTCCTATGATCAAGAGTACAATTTCCACTGACATATCCCATCTCCTCCTCATTTCTATTTTAAGGTCTTAATACTTATCAATTTTTTTTCTCCTTCTTTCTCATCTACTCTGGTGTCCCATGATCCTGCGACTTCAATGAGTGATACTTTTGTATTTTGTCAATCAACTTCAAGTTTGGTCTATTACGATTATAATTATTATTAAAAATATTCACTCATCTACGAAAGCAATCATCGCTTGGTGGCTATAATTTCGTCACAGTAACAGAGGCACTGCCAAACTCGGTAGCTAAGCCCGGGCCAAAGAAAGCACAGAAGTGTCGACATAAGAAACAGTTGACGTAACATTTGCGCAGGGTGCGAATCCCGTGAGAATTGCTTGACGGAAATGAGATTATTCATGGATAAGATAACTTCAGGGAATTATATTTTGTGATAACATAAATTCAGAGAATTATATTTTGTGAATAAGATAACTTAAGAGAATAATATTTTGTGAATAACATAAATTCAGAGAATTATATTTTGTGAATAAGATAACTTAAGATAATTATATTTTGGGAATAACAAATTCGGAGAATTATATTTTCAGAATAAGATAACTTCAGAGAAATATATTTTGTAAAGAAGATAACTTCAGAGAAATATTTTGTGAATAAGATAACTTCAGAGAAATATATTTTGTGAATAAGATAACTCCAGAGAAATATATATTGTGAATAACATAACTCCAGATAATTATATATCGTGAATAAGATACCTTCAGAGAAATATTTTGTGAATAAGATAACTCCAGAGAAATATATATTGTAAATAACATAACTCCAGATAATTATATTTTGTGAATAAGATAACTTCAGAGAAACATATTTTGTGAATAAGATAATTTTAGAATAACATAAATTTTTTGAATAAGAAAATTATTTTATTTTGTGAATAAGAAATTAATTTTAATGAATTTTTTAATAGATAACTTCGGGGAGAAACATATTTTGGAATAATAAAACTTCAGAGGAAACTATTTTGTTTTAATAATAATTCGGGGATATGTGGTTCGGGTAAGCGAAATCTTCACGGATGCTTAACGAGTCCTGCGCACCAGATCTTTGCAGATATGGGGGTTCGTGATTTGGATATCTTTACGAATATGCGAATCGTGCATAGACTGCATTCACGGACACATGATTCGACCATAAAAAACTACAATACGATGTCTTCCAACATAATGTGATTGCGCATCTTTAGTGCTAATACCATTTACTACCTTTGATTCAAATGAAAAAAAAGTATATCTTAGTTTTATCAGACCACTGAGCTGATTAACAACTCTCCTAGGGCTGGCTAGAAGGATCAGATTTTTTTTTTACGTGGCTGGAAACCAATTGGTTTCTTAGCAACGGGACCTACAGCTTCTTATGGGATTCGAACCACATTATATCGAGAAATGAATTTCTATTCACCATAAATAAATTCCTCTAATTCCGCAACGGCGGCCACGGGAAGCGAACTCGGGCTACCAGATTGATAGTCGAGTACGGAGCCCACTCGTCCAGTGAGGAACTTGATTCAATTGGAAAGATAGAGGGAATACCAAATAGTACATCCCCGCTCTTGATTTCTCATCCTTCTTCTGTTTTTCCGAGTGGCTTTTGCCAACCCATCACCAGGACGATTACAACTCAGTTCCTCCAGTGTCAGCATTAACAATTGTAATTAGCAATGTCAGCATTCCTATCTAAAGAGAACAATACCGAAATGTCAGCCTCTACCGCTGGAATGTTAAAATATTGTTGCTGTAACTAACTGTTAGTGATAACAAATAACACAAGATCTGATAATGCCTTCAGAATTGGGCATATACATTTATGTGTACATGCTCGTGTGCGCTTATGTGTGTGTGTGTTTGTGTGTGTGTGTTGTGTATCTGAGAGAGAGAGAGAGATACTTTGGCGTCAATCTTGGCATGAGCATGAGTAAGACACAAGCTGTCATGCCGAGACTCACTCTCTCATCCTCTCTCTCTCTCTCTCTCTCTCTCTCTCTCTCTCTCTCTCCTCCAGATGGTTGCACAAGTTTCCCTCCGACCCATAAACACAATGTTTAGTCTGACGTCGAATCCTTACGGCTATTTCTGTCTCCTCTTCTGTTCGCATTTTATTGCTCGCTTTTTCACCCATGGCCATTCTGTTCTGCGGAATATAACTATCCGTAACTCTAATAATAATATCGTTCTCGTGTCATACATGCTGTCTTTGTAAATGCTGAATCATGAAATATTCATATTAGAAAATAAATTGTCAGGAGATGTACCAAAGCTTTCTAAATAAAAACAACTTACATACCACTGAATTTGTAATGTAGATGTTGAATACGTATTGTAATACAGTGATATGTGATATACAAAATATACATATATATATTATATATATAATTTATAATATATTATATCTATATATATAATACACACACACACACACACACACACACAACACACATATATATATATATATATATATATATATAAATATATATATATATATATATATATGATATATATGATATATATATAGTATATATAAAAGCACGAATATACAAGGAATACCAGATGCAACAATAATTTTCAGAATGTGAAGGATTTCCTCAACTATACACCAAAACTAACCTGAAATGATCACCACCTTCATTATCGTACTCATAATGAATATTAATCTGTCACATCATTACATCAATACCTCGCAACATTTCCACTAACTAACCGCAGTCGCTGCTCTTCGCAGGCGGCCAAAACCAATTACTTGCGTAATCACCGTGGCACTGCCCACAGGCATCAACCGCTTCCGTCTGCTCACAGGGAGACTATACTATATATGGGCAACGTCCCTTAAAATCCCAGAAGGGAAAAGTCCTCTAAAAGCCGCCAAACTTCATTAGAATCCCCTAAATTTCCCTAAAAGTCCGTAACATGCCGTCGATAGCCGAATTTTCCTCTACGCCTTTAATCACCGCCTCTATAGAGTCGTTAGAGGCCCTGTTTGTGGTGGGGTAGAAGGTGGGGAAGCAGGAAGTGCAGTAGGAGAACCCACTTCATGGGGAAGAACAAAGGGGAAGCACAGCTTGTGGGTGGGAATGATGAGGGATATAAGGATAGGTGGGAAGAGGAAAGGTGATGAACCAAAGCGGGAAATCTTTTTTGTGGGTGGGAAAAAAAAGAGAGGAAATGTAGGACACCTAGGGATGGGCGAATGAACAGGTGGGGAATTAAGAATCAGGAACTGGTGGGGAAAATGGGAGGGACATGTACGAAACCTGGTAATGGGTGAGAATATGAGGAAGAAACGTACGTGCATATTCAGTGGTGGAAGACAGAATGGGCATCAAGATTGGGGAGGGTATGCCGAAAGAATGAGTGGGGAAGAAAAGTAGGAACCGTGACGTCACTGTGTGTGGGGGAAAACATGTGAAGGGTTAGACCCACAATGTAGATGGGGAAGATGGGTGGTCGTATGAGGAGGGGTTAGATTGTAGAAGGGCTAACCAGTTCGTGAAAGGATTAAACGCGGTCTTTGCTCTTTATCCACTACCGAAATCACGTTAGATGGAACGTCAATGCGGAACGAAATGCTGAGTTTGAGGGATATTCTCTACTGAGAGAGAGAGAGAGAGAGAGAGAGAGAGAGAGAGAGAGAGAGAGAGAGAGAGAGAGTCGAGTTGAATACAGAATTTAGGCCATATGCCAAGCACCAAGTCCTATGAGGTCGTTCAGCGCCGAAATGGAAATTTGACAGTAAACGGTTTGAAAGGTGTAACAGGAGGAAAACCTCGCAGTTGCACTATGAATCGAGAGTCAGGAGAGGGTGGAAAGTAATATGAAGAAAGAGAATATGAAAGGAGGTATAGTAAAAGGAACGAAAATGGTAAATGGTTGCAGCTAGGGGCCGAAAGCACGCTGCACCGCATGAGAGAGAGAGAGAGAGAGAGAGAGAGAGAGAGAGAGAGAGAGAGAGAGAGAGAGCAGTGCTTGCAGATAA
The DNA here is from genome assembly GCF_015104395.2 of Macrobrachium nipponense. Lineage (NCBI taxonomy): Eukaryota > Metazoa > Arthropoda > Malacostraca > Decapoda > Palaemonidae > Macrobrachium > Macrobrachium nipponense. Next base: position 26,960,920 of record NC_061104.1, read on the forward strand.
TTACAAATAAACTCCCTGATATCTCAAGTCAATGTGTAATCTTCACCGTGAGAATGAAACAAACAAAACATCCGAACAGACTAGACCTCTGATTCAAGTTTGTTTAAATATGAAGAATAAATGGAGACCGAATTCAACTATTGGAGGCTCCACTGGCCTTGAATACACCTAACCTTGTTTCCAAGGTTGCGCGTACCAATCTGCTGCCAAAATACACTATTATGTTGTTATCCACTTCTGCCCAACAATGCAAACCCATCAAGAAGGCAAACATTGAAAACGTGCGCCTGAGAGCTACTACAGAGATCACATCCTTGCGAAAAGGTCACCATATAATATTATTCCTTCGTCGGGAAGCCTAGATCTGAAACCTACCTTTCTCAAAGCCCTAAACGATAGCATTCTCACTACTTTGATCTGAAAGTGTAAGTAAGAAAGCCTTTTTGTGAAGTCCAGATCTGAGCCTAGAGGAGCGTCTATAAGCCTATTTCAGACAGCCATAATGTGAAAGCCTACATCATACAGCAAGATGTGAAAGCCGTTTTCTGACAGGGCACATGTGAAGGCCTATTTCTGACTAGCCACGTTACAAAGCCTTACATAAATATAAAAAACACATCGATTCCCAAAATGCTAAGCTTCACCTGTAAATGCGTTTTAATGTTTTTTTAAAAAGCCCACTGAACAAAATATAAATCAAACTAAAATAAATGCATAAATGAACTAGGTACAGCAAGAACCAATACATTTCATACAAACCCTCTCTCCTACATCCACGACAACCGCCACCCTTTAGCAACGCCAATATAATTCTCCCTTTTTAGTTCCATACATAAATAAAATCAGTTATATAAAAAAGTACGATATATCTGAGGGGCAAACGTCCCAAAAATAGCGGGATGGAAGAGTTTTCATCAGCTCATTTGTCGGTGGGAAAAGGTGTCTTCCACATGCTGAGAGAGAGAGAGAGAGAGAGAGAGAGAGAGAGAGAGAGAGAGAGAGAGAGAGAGAGAGAGAGAGAGAGAGAGTTCTGGGAGGGAACCTGGTGCGTTGTAACGTAAATCTTAATTCTCACTAGATTTAAAATAAACAAGTAAAAAATGCGCCGAAGTTTCTTCGGCACAATCGAGTTTTCTGTACAGCGTATAATGCTGTATGAAACTCAGCCACGGCCATGAAACCTGTAGCCTTATCCCGGTGGTGGCCTGTTTTGTTGAACGGTGCCAGACCTTACTAAAATACAAACTCCTAAGGCTAGAGGGCTGCAATTTGGTATGTTTGATGATTGGAGGGTGGATAATCAACACAACAATTTGCAGCCCTCTAGCCTCGGCAGTTTTTAAGATTTGAGGGCGGATGGACAGACAAAAAGTCATCTCAATCAATAGCTTTCTTTCACGGAAAACTAGAACTACCATCTCATTCAATTTTCAACGACGTCAAAAATCAAAAGAAAAGACAAAACTTTATATTTGGTTAAAAGATGAAAAATTCATCCGCTCTTTGAAGATGTTTTATATTGCCAATAATAACACGCCCTGCTGTGTACGGTCACCATATCATGTAAGGCAATATGAATCCACTTATTTTTGTGTGTAATAATGCAGTCTACGGCTACAGAACTTCATATTTAACTGTCACAAAATCTTACACAAGAATGACACAAGAATGTGCAGAGCAACAAATTATAATATAAAAACAATAAAATATAACAAATTGTAATATAAAAACAATGTAATTAAAGTTTTGACGGGGCAGCTACATTAGTTATTAATACTTAATATAGCGAACGATATTATGTAGCAGATCAACAAAGCCAATAAAATGCTAAGCAGTCGTCCGCAAAACACTAGGTCCAAACTACATAAAAAAACGCAGAGTGAAGAGAATTACAGCGAAAACTCCTCTAAACAAATAAATTACAAACTAATATACAATAAACAGACGTCTAGAAATAATAGAAAATATAATGCCATGGCAAAATTCTTTTCTTCTACGAGGTAAATCACAGCAATTCGGTTTACTAAGCTCTCTCTCTCTCTCTCTCTCTCTCTCTCTCTCTCTCTCTCTCTCTCTCTCTCTCTCTCTCAACTGCTGCTTTTGATGCATAACGGTCTCACCACACCTCCGGAGTGGGGGGTGGTGAATTATTCATATAAAATTTTCGTTATGTCAGCAGCGAGTGTCATTTTCGCAACGCTGGTAAACCGAGAGGTTATCTAGGACTAGCCTGATCTTAAATCAAATTCTGAACACTTGAATTTTGGCAATTTTAATAAATATATTGGCATAGAGCCTTTACTTGCACTCTGGAATATCATTTTAATTTCCACGAATTCAATTGTCTTCACCCATATCCTGAACTCGAGAACACACAGAGAAATACCGGGACTAGATCTATTCTAAATTTTGTATCAGTATTACACGCATCACACTTATGTTTAATGTGACAATTATTAAACAGTATAATCGATAAAATATCTCTGCATAATCCATATATATATATATATATATATATATATATATATATATTATATTATATATATATATATATATATATATATATATATATATGTGTGTGTGTGTGTGTGTATATACAACATACTGTCTGCCACAATATCTTTCACATGATGTTTGCATAAACCATTTCTGTAGAATAAACTATCCCTTGGAAATAGGTTACACCCAGAGGGAAGTACCGTATATATAGTAGATGCACTTACCCTAAACCAGGACTCGAACGTCCATCTTTTGGATTGGTATAACAGACGTAACAGTAGACTGCATGCACTAAATGGTTGGTGTATGTATGATGTATGTATGTATGTATATATGTATATATAACGTATTATGTATATATATATATATATCTATATATATATATAATATATATATATATATACATATATCTATTGTATAATATATCATATATATAATAACATATATACATAGATATATATATATATAATATATATATATATATATATATATATATATATATATATATATATATATATGTGTGAGTGTGTGTATAACATTAAACTGAAAATAATAAAAAATAAACTAGGAAATATAAGCAAGACCACTTAATAATCCAGTATTTCTACGAACACATCAATACTGTATAACACTACCAGGTAAGAAGTCATTCATAATTCACGACCTGAACACACAGAATGACCGACACCTGCTCCTCACCAGAGCAATCCACTAGTCCACCAGGAAACAGATCAGCCAAAAGCTTGACACGTAAGTTAATTTATATATATATATACATACATACATATACATATAATATATATATATATTATATATATAATATATATATATATATATATATATATTCCGAAAGCCGAAATCAATGTTCGTCACTATCAAGCAAATAGAATCAATTGGTATTCTACACACGAGGTTTTGTTTTATCAGAGCAGAAGCTGATAAAATGGCGATTGTGTTCAGTATGTATACGTGTGTGTGTGTGTGTGTGTGTGTGTATGTGTGTGTGTGTATTAAGACATATTAAGCAAGAAAGACTAAACTTTTTGAGAATAAGTCTAAAACTAAGAAATGAAACAAACGCAATCAGACTTCACGTTTGTAAACGGAAGGCATTTATTTATACGTGACAAGACGGCCTGAAAAAGTAATCTCTTCTTACGATCACTGACAGCGGATGTTTATAAAGTGATTAAGATTTATCAGAACTGTTTATAATAAAGATCGAGAAACGGAATAAATCTCTTTGGGGGTGGCTCCCATGAAATGAAATGTCAACGAACACTCCCCCATTCGTACTTCACTGCTGAATCGTGGATGAACTGCCCGTGCAGAAAATATACACTACATCATTCCCCTTGAATCTTGTAAGTCCTGTCTCGTGCCTTGGATACTGAGGCCTCTCCTTCCTTTCCAGTATTACCTCCATGACATTTATCCAGTCTTTCCTCGGTCTTCTTCTCTTCTTCCATCCTCCAAACAATTACAAATTGATTTCCACATCCATCTCATCCTGCAGTCTTTCCAACCTTTCATGTTCGCTGCCATTTTAACCACTTCCTGTGCATATCATGGAGTCTCTGCTGACCTAGGCAATATATTATGTAACTGGTAGTTACTCGACTGTGACTGGTAGCAAGCAGGGTAGAGAAGGAGAGGGCGCTATAGACACCTCATCCCAAGAACTTCCCGAAATGGGAAACCTCACAAAGTAAAAACGCTTGCTTTGGGGTGTCCTTAAAATGAGTCTTTGAGCCGTTGTCACTGTTGAGAGCTTAGAATTGTGCTATGAGAGGAAGTCACATCTTTCTTCTATCATTTTACCCATCATTTCATCGTTTAGCAGCAGCAGCGGCAGTTAATAAAATAAAAATGCAGAGACAATATATGACAAATTTCGTCTAGCACTAATCATACACAAATCTACCGACTAATTTCAATAACAGATCAGTAGCGAATTTTGAAAACGGAAATAAAAACCACAAATTGGAGGGCAAATATATTCAAAAGGCACGCAAAGTTTCGGAGCGTCATGTTCCTTCTTCAGTGGGGAGACATGAAAACCCAAACTGAAGAGCGAGCATGATGCTCCGAAACTGCGCTTTTGAATATATTTGTTCTCCAATTTGTTAATTTTTTTCCCTCTCAAGTTACAGCCTAATTTCCCATAATATTAATTGCGTAGTAGTAGCTGTATGCATCTAAAGTCCAAATTACAACTTCTGTATATTTATAACATAGCCGCAAACATAACTGTCCACATCTAAGACCATTTCCTTAATAGCAGCAGCAGTGGTTGCAATACTGATAACGGCGTTACTATTGTCAGCAATAGCAGGGACGAAAATAAAAAACTTCGTCTGAGAAGAACTCGTTCTATACTGACTTCAGCATGAAGACCCGACAACAAAGGGAAATGACAAAAGTCATTTACGTAAAACATTTCCTCCTCCTTTCCCTCACTCCTCGTCAAGGAGAGACCATCAAAAACAGCTTCATAAAATTAATGTAACGGAAAAAAAAAAATAATAATAATCTTGAGACGTTGCAGCTTCCGGGACTTTGGAGAAGCGTGAAAGTGAAAATGCAGGATTATTAAGAGCATTAAAAGGTGTAATCTTCGAAGGTGGTTATCCTACTGGATGTTGTATCCTCAGGAATAGAGCGTCAGAAATTTCATATCGCGAGAGTTTCTATATTAGAAGGGCATAGCGTTTTATAAGGAGTACCCGAGCATGATAGCATCAGGGGAAAGAATTTCAAACAGGTTTTCACACTATGAAAATTTTTATACTGAAACGCTATTGTTTTACGTTAAGTATTGTGTCATAAGAACTTTATTCATTTTCTACTACGTAATAATTCTATACTAAAAAGAGGACTTTATCTATGCTGCTTTGACATTATTACCAACGAAAAGGCGTTGAAAAGTTAATAACTAGCAAGAATTTTAAACTAGAATGAAACATGTTTTTTTTTTTTTTTACATCAAGTGCTTAGACATTTATTAGCAAAAACAGTCACGAAATGTTAGAGTTCAGATTCAAATGGCGGCATTTGGCACGAATTACCTGGTACAATATGACCATGGAAAATGTTACTGACACTTCAAACAACGTAAAAATTTAAAATCTGAATAGCGGCATAATACATGAGCTATAGTGACATTAAATCATCAAAGTTAAGGCGTTGGAAATTTTGTGGTATTAGACAACTTCACATTAGAATAATGATAGTTTGTATTAGAAAATTCGGAGGTGAAAGGTCCAACACATTGTATACCCACTGATTTCATATGGGTTTGAAATCCTTTACAGGAAATGCCGTAACGCGATAGCATCGTGGAACAGGTGAAATTCAAACGACCAAAATCATTAGGATTCTCGATTAAAGATCATAACCCAAGGTGACCAATAAAGATATATGACAAGGATGAATCGCAAATTCGTATCCAGTGAGAAAGGTGAGAATATCGAAAAGATCAAAATGTCTACATAAACCGATAACTGAATGAGTAATCAAAAACTCCCCTCATCGTGAAATAGAAATATTTCAAGTAAAAACTCAAGAGATCAACATTCTAGAGAGAGAGAGAGAGAGAGAGAGAGAGAGAGAGAGAGAGAGAGAGAGAGAGAGAGAGAGAGAGAGAGAGAGAGAATCCAAGGCTTTCAATATAATCCCTAAAACCAGGAAAAAAGTTGATAATAATAATAAGATATATATCAGTTAATACATATATAAATGAAAGGTCTTAAAACTGGATAGAAAAATATTAAAATTATTGAAAAAAAAAGACTTAACCAACAGACACAAAAACCATTGAGGGAAGTATTCATGTATCGGGGAAACCAAGAATCAAAAGGACGTTTCAAAGGCTCATCTCAAACCGAAAATTCAACTTTTTTTAATTTATTTTTTCGGTTTCACCGAACAAACTACGCGTCATGTTTCCACTGCCATTCACTCGCTCTTAACACTTCCCTAATCCCCACCGTGAATCACTACGGTCAAACTGGACTCAAAAGCCATTTAATAAGTTCGAAGCCACGATTTTTCTTTTCTTTTTTTTACATAAGGTTGCTAAACAGGTTTCACCATCTTCAAAATTATTTTCAACCAAAAGCGTTATTTCGATAGAAGGCTCTCTCTCTCTCTCTCTCTCTCTCTCTCTCTCTCTCTCTCTCTCTCTCTCTCTCTATCCGGAACCAAGGAGATAAAACACTGATACAAAATACCTGATACGGAAACCAAGGCGCACGCTAAACAAATAAAGAGAAAAATCGTTTCCAATGCAGGGGCCATGATTTACCCATTACATACTGCGGCGGCAGGGAGGTACCCAAGGTCACCGGGTCTCTCTCTCTCTCTCTCTCTCTCGCTCTCTCTCTCCTCTCTCTCCTCTCTCTCTCTCTCTCTCTCTCTCTATGTACAAATATATATATATATATATATATATATATATATATATATATATATATATATATATATATATATATAAATATATATATATATATATATGATATCATATATTTTTTATAGTGTATGTATATAAAACATAATATA
>NC_061104.1:26975478-26992978 GCF_015104395.2 Macrobrachium nipponense
CAACACATTCACTAATGTAGTATCCTTTCCTTCAACAACCATATAAGCTTTATAAGCTTGTACATGCACTGTAAGGAAAAACAGAGAAAAACTGTAACAGTGCAAAATTTAAACAAGAAGATCACAATAAACTTCCTAAAAACAACAGAAGTATTTTTGAAAAATATAACAAATATATACAGAGGAGAAGTGAGGCGGGTGAGGAGAAATATGGCCGGCGGGGCAACAAACATCTTTTCAATGGGCATTCTGCATCTTTTTACACGGACTGAGAGAGTGGAGGAAGTGCGCTAATGCATCGCAAGGGAAAAAAAAAAGACAATAAAATAACATAAAAAAAGGGGGGTGGCTCGCATTTTCGTGTTGCGCACACAAAAACAAAAACAGGACAGTACACATCTCCGCATCGTCTGTTGCAAAGAAAACAGACTCCAGGGTTTTTCAATCGCACTCTTCAAATAAAATGTCATATAGCAATACGATCCAGCAGCGGACCAGTATGGTCACCTGAATTAGTTCCCATTAGAACTGACTTTATATACCTGTCAGGTAGGCTGGCTCACAGGTAGAGAAATACACAAAGCTAATAACTTCTCCGATATTACTTTATGGGAAAGGAAGGAGTAACAGCTTCCCAAGACACTCTTTCTAAGTCGCAAGGCATACAAGTGATTATTAACATACGTACGCATGATATATATATATATATATATATATATATATATATATATATATATATATATATATATATATATATATATATATAATATGACTATATCCTGAAATAATAGTATGAATTACGAAAAATTGGGAAAACTGTTTTTTTATACGAATGCAGTGTGGAAACTGATAATAGCTGAAATCAAAATATACGAAATAACGAAAATTGGGAAAACTGTTTTTATACAATGACGAAAGAGAACTATAACAGAATGGAATCAAAATTATGCGTTAAAACGACAAGCACGATAAACGATGTAAAACAAATATACAAAAACATCACCTCAAAGAAAGATAGCATACGTTGACAAGAGTGATAAGAACTTGTATCTCATAACAATTGCGGTGGTTCACTCCTAATGATAATACTCTATCGCTGCTATTATTGTTATTAGTATCAGTTATCCGAGTTGCAGGCTACCACATCATAATTAGAAATAGTTATGATAATGGTTCATGACATACATGCAATTCTCTCTTGATAATTGTTCATGACATGCATACAATTCTATCTATTTCCATTTAGATGTGATATTCATACCTATGAAATCCCTATGGTTCTTATATATTCTGTACTTCCTATTATCTCCCTTCAAATGAATACAATATTGAACTAAGGAACCTCCGTAACGAGGCTATAATATTGACAATCAAAAAGACAGTCAGTGTTAAAATAATTATTGACAATGGTAAAAAATACATGGAGAGACTTTCGGATACTGCTCCGTATCCCTCTTCAGTAGGACGGATACGGAGCAGTATCCGAAAGTATCTCCTGTATTTTTACCATTGTACAATAATATATTTTAACACTACTGTGGCTTTTGATTGTGAATACAATATTCTTAGGAAGTTTGAGTTTCAAGGCAACGGCCCTGGAAGATTGTTCCACATGAAGAGAGGATATATCTTCTGAATAATATATAAAAAAATAATATATATAACTAAAACTGAAAAAGATATATATTCAATTGACCTTCAAGTTGTATATACGCATATGAAACAATGAAACCTTCCTCTCCCCCACCACCCCCCACAAAAAATAACAAATAAAAATGACACGAGAAACGACACTATCACCAAGCAACGTAACAGGAAGCTGAAAAAAAACGAAATAAAAACGGCCCCTTACTCAACGGCCCAGTCGCATTCAGAGCTGTTAAACCTCAAGGCAAACACGAACTGGTCTCTAATCAGCAAACATATTAGCGTGATAAGCACAGGTAACAAGTACAGGTACCACCAACAGCTTGTCTCCAAAGGCAAACGGAGATCGCTTGCAAAAACTCATCAGAGAACAGCTAAAACGGAATAATGTTTTGTCTTTCATGACCACACGGTGTTTCATGCTTCTGTGCATGAGAGAGAGAGAGAGAGAGAGAGAGAGAGAGAGAGAGAGAGAGAAAGTTATATCCACACTCTCATGAGTACCAGAAGTGGTGTTAGTTCTGCCTGCCTAGAGAGAGAGAGAGAGTTACACACACGTTATTTTATTATTAGTACCATAAGTGGTTTTAGTCCTTCCTCCTTCCTGCAGAGAGAGAGAGAGAGAGAGAGAGAGAGAGAGAGAGAGAGAGAGAGACAACCTCTCCTTACTTCTGCCAATCCCCCCCCCCCCCCCTCCCTTGGCAGCCCCGTCACCACATTAGAGCAACGTTCACGAACACACATTTATTATCAACATATATCATGGTTCCTGACACGTAATGTCTCACGCGCACCTTTCAAGAATACGAAATAAATATAAGAATAAGGAGGAGGAAATAAAGAGGAAAAATAATAAAACTGAGGAATAACAGGAAGAAAGACTAGCCTTCATGTGAATCGTGCATTATAATACATTACTGTCAAATGGAAGTCCGAGAGAGTTCACGCTATTACGAAGAAATAGGAAACACAAAATAAAACTTCTTCAAGCAAATATAAAGAAGCTGAAAAGTCAAGGGGCAAAGTCTTTATAGAGAAAACTACACATAAAGCACACAACTGAATATATGGACTTGAAAGTGGCATGACGACCCATCAAATACCACCCCTGTCTGTGCTCGTTTCCTCCGCCAAAAAATGTGTATGACTAAAAGTCGAGCCCAGAGCGGGAGAAACAGGAGGGTGAACATGTTACGTACTGTCCTCCTCAACAAGAAAAGTACAGACTGCCTACCTGGTAAGCGATTCTATCCATCCAGGTGTGTGTGTGTGTGTGTGTGCGTGTGTTAGTGGGGTGGGGGGGCTCGTTGAGGCCCTCCCCAGTATAAACTTGTATATTACTTATTGCAGTTCAAATCATGCAGCGATGTTGAATCAGACTTCTAGATTGAATAAAAGGTCCTAGGCCGAGTTACAACTGCGCCCTGTATAAGGGTCGTCGAAACGACCGGTCGATAGCAGTAGGTCTTGCCTCAACCGGTACGATATCCATAACCGTGTGTAATTGATGACTGAATATGTGTGTAAGGGTTTATTCGCAATAGTCGAGATACAGAGAGGCAGATAAGTCCAAAGGTTAGAGGCCGTGAGACCAAGCGATGAAGTACGAGAAATCTCTACTGGTTTATGACACAGTTAGAGGTAGGGAGCATCTGATGCAAGTTTCAGGATTATACGGCAATGGAAGGGCAAAGGTCCCTAGTTTTAATGGGTATATTGGAAGATTTGAACCTAAGCCCACTTTGATTCTGCAGGATGCAAAAAACTACTGTAGCCCTCGTGCATACGCTAGACACTACCACCTAGTATCATCGCCTTCAATCTAGCACAGTAAGAGATGTCAAATAAGTTACCGCAATAATTGTTGTGAAACTCTGTAAAAACTCCAGCCAATACATTAAGCTACAGTTAATTGGGTGCGAGGATCATCCCGGGGAGCAAGAGTCTAAAATCGGCCTCATTAACGTAGCGCAACGTGAACGTGGTGCTGATATCGTTAAAGAAAATGTTCGAAGTCTCCCGACAGACTGCTTACAACACCTTGCTAACCTTTTCTACATGGGCACACAGACCAAGTTAAATCGTCGGGAATAACGTCCTCCACACATTTTCCTTGATGGTTTATCATTATGGTATTTGCATCTAGGTCAAGCTAATGATCGAAATTTCTTCTCTTTTTTTTTTATCAAAAAGAGAATGTGCTCGAATTTGTCCCCAAAAACGGGTTGCTTCGACTGTACTATCTAGATCAGGGGTTCGCAAACTGCGGGTCATGACCCCCCAAAAAAGGGTCATGGAGGATCTAAGATTTTGAGGAAATTTTTTATGATATTTAGGGATTTTTGTTAGCTTGTATAAAAAAAAGCAAGTAGTACATCCTTCTTAATAAAATACATGATTAGATCAGTCCGTGTTAATAAACATTAATAAGCATTTTTGTTAGTTGTTATCGCTCTCTCTACTGTGATTAATCTTTAATTTAATGTTCAAAATGTATCTGCGCCCATTGGAAATATGTATTTTTTCAGGAGACTAATAAAGTTGGGGGGGAGGGGTCATGGTAGGTTTGGTACTACTGGAAGGGGTCACGTACTCGAAAAGTTTGGGAACCACTGATCATTTTGAAACTCCACAGCCTTCACGCGAGTCTGATGCGGCCGAGGACTTGTCAGTAAATAAAGATTTAAACGAGAGAGAGAGAGAGAGAGAGAGAGAGAGAGAGAGAGAGAGAGCACCAGTTCCCCGGAAAAAGAGATAACCCATAGGTAGTATCTTCCTGAACTAAATATTCACGGAGCGTTGTCTAAGGCATCAGTCTAAACCAAGAGAGCACAAGTGCTGGGGTATTTGGTGAGAGGGGATGGAGATGCAAGGGGAGTTGGCCCTGTATGGGGGGTCTCTATAAGCCTCGAAATATCAGGCGAAAGAGTAAACAAATGAGCGGACTTAAACTACCAGAAGGGGACTGAGGGCGACTGAGATATCTTTAAGCCCTTATCTCTCTCTCTCTCTCTCTCTCTCTCTCTCTCTCTCTCTTATCCACACTCACACGTATGCATATGTTTACATATGTGTATATATATGCACATGCATAAGTATATACATGTACATATGTGTGTGAGTATTGTCTCCTTCCGGTTGGGTATGCAACCTCGTCGAGGTCATCCCCTTTCGACAGAATACATACTTTTAACGAAGTGTAGAACACACGTCTTTTGATTTTCCTCTCTGCAACCCAACCCAGTCGACTAACAACCACGTACATTTTTAACTTCATGGGTCAGCAAACTTCCAGTTTGGGAATCAAACGCTGGTCATTCAGGTCGAGCTGAACACACTGCCACTTCGTAAGCGCACGAGCGTTTGCATTGCACTAGAAAAGTAGTGGCCACTTTCATAACTATGTAGGCAGCAATAGGTAGAGAAGAATAAATATCAATGTAATTATACAATACGCTCTCTCTCTCTCTCTCTCTCTCGTAAATAATATCTTACCAGGTTACTTTCCTAGAACTCAAACCCCCTCCAGATTGCCCATCATTTTAAGGCAACTTCATCAAAGAGGAAAATAGACAGGCCTTGATTGAGTTGAGTTTAATGTAGAATTAAGGCCAAAGGCCAAGCACTGGGACCTATGAGGTCATTCAGCGCTGGCAAGAAATTGAGAGTAAAAAGTTTGAAAGGGTGTAACAGGAGGAAAACCTCGCTGTTGCTCTATCTAGGGGCCGTAGGCACGCTACAAAGAACCATAAGTAATGCCTACGCCTTGGAAACTCGTTCATCCCAACAACCTATAAGAAATTTATATATACATATGTGTGTTTGACTACAAGGAGGACTAAATAAACCCAATTGTTAGTAAAAATTTCTGAACGTCTGTCTAATAATCATGAAAATGACAACTGTCAAATAATCATGAAATTCAACAGCTTCTACTGATATGATCCTATTACCGCCCAACACACTAATAGTAAGGGGTACTGACATGAAAGGTTACGTGAATAAATAGCAGAAAAAGAATGTCTCTGTATTCAAAATCAACACTGAAAAATCAGAGTTCAGTACCAGACAAGATAAAAAGAAACCTCTCCAAACACGAAAAGTGAAAGAGAAAAAATGAGCCGAGAAGAACAGATAAAAATGACAGACCTTGTGACTGAAATGAATGAATGAATAAATGAATGTACGATTAAGGAACAAGAAATGTCAAGGATGCGTCAATTAACAAACAACCACAAAATTACCACAAAAATAAATGAAGGCGAATAACGGGAGGTGTCTAAGAACACGAATAAAAGAAGGACGGATCAGGCGTAACAACACAACAGGATGAATAAAAGGCATCGAAATGAAAGAGCAGAATTTATTCATTAAATAAAAAATTGCGGGTGAGGATCCTGTCAAGAGGTCCAGATTAATTTAAGGAGACAAAAAAATGTCCATCATAAAAGTCCATTTACATTTATTTCAAACTCTAAGAAAAAAAAATGCTGCAACACGGAAAAACCGAAATTTAGTAGAAACGTACTGGTGAAATGAGCACTGGACTTCGTGAGACTATAGAGCACTGTAAGGAGAAAAGGAGAAGCGTTGTTGAAAAGAAAGATGGAGACGTGTGAGGGAGGAAAGCGCAAATGATCTAACGCAATATTGATGAGGGAATGAAGACTGACGAACCTTCCTATATAACCGACCATTGTGCAGAGCCCCTACCCCAACTTAACCCCTGGGGAGTACTTGAGAGTATCAAACGCCTATTCCTGGAACTCATTCAATGGAAGAAGAAAATCCATTCATGTGAAAGTAATTCATTCACGAAAAATTAAACTTTACTATAAATAACGTATACATTTATTCTTACACGAATTTGTATGAAATTACTTCACTATCACTCGAAACTTTAATATCTCGAAAAATCATGCCTATAACGTTAAATTTGTGTAAAATTATAAAAAGTACTTCCTACAGGAAAAATAAAGTATACATTAAATGTTCTATAACAAAAAGTTCACTATCACAACAGCTTATTTAAATATTCTAGGATTAAAAACCTCAAACTCAAAAGCATTATATATATATATATATATTATATATATATACATATATATAAAATCTCTAAAACTGCCCAAAATCTTGTCCACAACTCTACTTTAAATTTAGCGATAATTCAAAATAATGTTTTGTACTCACTTTAATAGATTTTCTCAATACCAACAGCAATAATAATAATAATAATAATAAAAAAATAAAAATAATAATAATAATAATTAATAATAATAATAATAATAATTAATAATAATAATAATTATTAATTATTATTATTATTATTATTATTATTATTATTATATTATTATTATTATTATATTATTATTATTATTAAACTTTAGCTGCATTGCGTCAACCTCAAATTCTGCAAACCTGTCTGAGACAGGACAAATGAATCATGACTCAACAAGACTAACGATCAATTCTGGAAATCACTGCAGTTCATTTCGTCCGTGGCAATGATACTTTTATAAACGCTCTTAATGTCAAAATGGCTTGTTTACCCCTATGGAAAAGGGATAAGAAGAAATGAGAAATGAAAATGCATGAAGTATGCATCAATCACGAGCTTTAAAAAAAATAAATAAAAGACATTCCCTCTTTGAAAGGTTTTGCTTATTGCTTTCCATCTATTAGAGAGCTTTGGAATCCTGTACCTGCGAAATTCAATACTAAAAGATAAAGCCATTCAGCAAGAAACACTGTTTTAACAAGACTTGGCAGTCGCGATGAAGTAATACCTGTCAGCGAATGAAAACTGAGAACCAGCAATTTTACATCACAATGATTGGAACGAAACCAATATTTTCGTTTTCATGCAAGACCCTTGCAACATCAGTGATCCAAATAAAATACAGACAGCACTAAATCCCACGCAACCTGCCTGCAATTGCAATCAGTTAATAAATACGCAGTAACACACATGCTCGCTCGCTCTCTCTCTCTCTCTCTCTCTCTCTCTCTCTCGAAAATGGGCGAGACTCATGGAAAAATGAAAATTAGATGTTTGGATACGTACATAGAAAACCAACAAACTTACACATGCCTTAACATTTATATATATATATATATATATATATATATATATATATATATATATATATATATATATATATATTATATATATAGAAGAAACCATACATTTTCCATAGCCTAGTTCCTCCCTCTTCTTCTCTTATCATCCGCTGCTTCTCCCCCTCTCGATGCCTGCCCAGGCAATATTCTTAAGGAGGTCGATATAGCTCTCTCTCTCTCCTCTCTCTCTCTCTCTCTCTCTCTCTCTTCTCTCTCATGTGCCTATTCCTTGATATGACCCCCATATCTTGAAAGGAACAATTTCGGGGTACTAAAAATAAAGCTACTGGAGGGAGAAGAGGAGGGAGGGGGGAGGGGGGAAGGGATAGGGACAGCTAGGGAGCGGGCGGATTCATTGATTTCGAGCGAAGGGTCTTCTTATCCTTGGCAACATGATGCGAATTGTGTTTAAAGGGACATGACTAGGGGATGGGGAATCTCGTGGGGGAGGAGGAGGAGGGGGAGAGAGAAAGGGGGGGGAGATGAGTGATTTAAAGCACAAAAGAATGGGGGCGGGAGTGCGGAGGATAAAATGGGGGATGATTCAAAGTGCAAAAGAATGCTTTGAAGCTGGAGAGAAATTGGGAGGAGGATTGATTAATTATCGAGGCATTACTTTCTACACAAGTATCAGAAACTGACGATTCAACTAGCATGGGCAACATACGGAAAGTGGACCTGGGAAGGATTTAAACTAAGGAAACGTGGGTTCAAGTATGGAAGAGTGGGGGGAGGGAAGATTGATTGACTGATAGGGTAGCAAAAGCTGGCGTTACAAGTCCAACTTCTCAGTTCCGGAGGACCTTTATTCCTCACACCGCTGGACTGAGCAACAGCCTCCCAAAGGAAGTCACGCAATTGGAACTTTAGAAGTGCAACCGAAGGTGCAATAATACATCATTACCCTATATTTTTTATATATTTGTTAGTTTTTTTCTCTTTTTGTACTTTCCTTTTACCTCGTCTTACTTCTTCCTAATGAACGTCGTATTCTTTGGACGCTTGAATTTCAAGTCAATGGCCCCTTGACTGGGCATTGTTCCCTACATATAAGTTTCATCTTCTGAGTAATAACAATAATGGCCTCGGACACCCGAAAGAATTACGGTACGCGAGTCATGAGCACAAGAGACAAATAGGGATGGGACAACATTTCCATGCGCAAGTTGGCGGGGAATAGGGGGGGGGGGGGGGGTGCAGATGTGGAAAAGGCATTCTGATTGGCCGAAGAAAGGGGGACGAGAGAGAGAGAGAGAGAGAGAGAGAGAGAGAGAGAGAGAGAGAGAGAGAGAGAATTCCCAATGGGATTTAATAGCTATGAAATCGTGAGGGAAGCGACGCGCTGATTCTGTATATAGATGGATTTATATGTGGCATTTATCTTTGTGTGAGAGCAGAGAGGAGAGAGGAGAGAGAGAGAGAAGAGAGAGAGAGAGAGAGAGAGAGAGATAACTTATTACTGACCGCTGTAGTGATACATTCAGCTCCTCCGATGCATAATAAGTGGTTTCCGTTTCTGTTTACATTCAAACCACGGTATAATATACTATATGCACATACATACATATATATATATATATATATATATATATATATATCTATATATATATATATACACTAAATATATAGTATGTGTGTGTGTTAAGAGAGAAATAAAATCAAGACCAATAACTACCGCGCAGAGATGTATTGGTTACACACCTTATCAATCTCTGTTCGCTCGAACCGACTCGCCCACACGAGCGAGTCAATGGCGAGATTAAATGAATACCAAAAAGGATTTGTGATCGTGAGTCACGAAGCAAAGGAGGTACCGTTATAGGTTGAATCTCTCTCTCTCTCTCTCTCTCTCTCTCTCTCTCTCCATCAAAGCTGAGAGAGGAGAGAGAGAGAGAGAGAGAGAGAGAGAGAGAGAATACATCTAAGTGACTATTAATCCTTCAAAATATTATAAGAAGCGTGTATACACTGCAAGGCCTCCACCACGAAGTAATCCCCAACAGATCTAACTTGCAAAGAACACGCAGCAAGACGATAAACGGAAAGACGAAGAAATGAATGTCTAGAAAAAGATAGGTAGAAAAATCAAGAAAGACCGAGAAAAGCTTTAGAATGAGGAAGATTTTAGAGAGAAGTGAGAGAGACGATTAAAAGGACAAGGAAAAGAAAGATTAGACAGACGAGGGTAATATGAACCCTCTACTCTCTCTCTCTCTCTCTCTCTCTCTCTCTCTCTCTCTCTCTCTCTCTCTCTCGTAAATCCTAATCATACCTTGATTAGGATTTAACCCGAAGCGGAGATTAACAAAGAATGAACGCACGTGATATGACACCGTAGGAACCAATTACTTCATCTTCGGCGGTGTTATTATTGTCATAATTACCGACTCGAAAAGTAACGGTAAGCATGACCTCTCTTACACCCTCAGCATTAGTAAAAAACAAAAATTATAAAAAACTGTAATAACGACAAACACAATTCCATCATCAATCAACAAAGACATGCATAACAACAATCATGTTAACAAAATTAAATCCAATTTATCCAGTAAAACATCACACTAATAACAATAATAATGAAGATCCATATCACTAATAACATTCCAGAAGCATGTATCTGCATCACAGAGAGAGAGAGAGAGAGAGAGAGAGAGAGAGAGAGAGAGAGAGAGAGAGAGAAGGATCTCTTATGAATGATTTCACCCCAGAGGAGATGATGTATACCTCGTCAAGGCTCTCCAATTCTCCGATGGAATGGTAGGTATTTTGACCTGGATACTGATCACTCAGGTCAGTTACATTTTTATTTTCGCTGTAATTTACCCCCCCCTCTCTCTCTCTCTCTCTCTCTCCTGTTCCCCGCCACCAACTGCTACCCGCAACAGTCGACTAATATCTCAGTACTCATGCACTGCTTAGGTCAACAAAAATATGGCTTTGAAAATATTCCCCAATATTGTTCCTTCCTCGTCCAAGATCGAACGCGGACCTTCTCAGTTGTGAGCGAGCCATTTGTGCTACAACTAACACTGTGAGGCTTGCGCGCAGAGAGAGAGAGAGAGAGAGTAGAGAGAGAGAGAGAGAGACTTCAGCGTCCTTCCCCCTCCCCCTCCCCGTCTCCCCTCGCATTCCACCCTAATGCGGCGCAAGTTCTGCACGCAAACAATTAACTATTTCTCTATCGTGAATGCTCCCGTAGACGACCAACCTGAAGGGAAAGAATTTTCAGTCGTTCGACGCCATTCTAAAAAGGCTCTATCTATCCCCTTAACAAATGGGAACTACTTTTCAAATAAAACAGAACCTGCTTTATATCTCGCCCCTCGCTCTCCGATAAATTCTGAAAATATAAAAATAAAACACGCGTTTCACCCTTCTTGCAATCAGAACGAAGTAAAACGAAGCGCGTGCGCTTCTTGGAATAATAGAAAAAGCAAGCGAATCGTGCATTTGACCCAAAATCGAGAAAATCAAAGAAATTTCAACAAATGCTAGATCAAGCACAAAATGATCATCCAGAAAGTAAGATAAGTGCGTTAAAAAATAACGGTAAATAACACCGACGTAATATCCTACGACCCCAGACACAACGAAGAGCATACGGATAAAAAAAAACAGACACCGTTTACAGTCCACTCCTCTTCTCTCCTCTCGGACCGAATAAAAAAAAACGGGCGGAAAGCGCACACAACTAAACCGCTGGCTGTATCTGATATCTACAGCAGCAGAGAGACACAAATCCAGCGAAGCCGCAAAAGACCAGCCAGGGTCGCTCGCTCTCCTCTCCGCATATGAATTTTGCAAAGCCTAAATGAAATCCTCCCCCGTGCTTGCAATAACAAGCGCGTCCCCGTGCTTGCGTTGGATGGAGGGAGGGGGAGAGGATGGGGGATAAGTGGAAGTGGATGGTTGAATAGAGTGGATGGGAAAACGAGTGGAGGATGGAGGAGAGAGAGATGGAGACGAGATAGAGAGAGAGAGAGAGAGAGAGAGAGAGAGAGAGAGAGAGACCAGGGATGAGAGGAAGATGATGAGATAGGGGGATGATTGCTGATGGATGGGAGAGGGGAAGGAGAGCTGAGGGGAAGGGGGAAGGTGAGCTGATGGGAGAGGGGATGGTTGGAGGAGGATGGGAAGAGATGGGAAGAGGAGAAGGAATCAAAAATGGGATGGGATGAAATGAGAGGACGATGGAAAGGGGGGGGGGGGGGAGGTGGGGGGATGACGTAGGAAGATGGAAGGCGAAGCCTGCAGCGGGACAGGATGGATAGATAAGGGGGGGGGGCGGGGGGGGGGGGGTAGGCGCTCAGGAAGATGGAAGAAGGATGGTGGTTCTGTGGGGAGAGAGCTATTTAAACTAGGACGATGGTTGAGAGAGAGAGAGAGAGAGTTACCTATACAGCGACCCCCCCATCAAGGGGGGTAGGGGGTCACTTCGGCAAGACCCTCCCAGCGTTGTGCGAATTCAGTCATTACTGACATCGGCTACTGAAAGCAATGATGTCATACCTAATTTACGAGAGAGAGAGAGAGAGAGAGAGAGAGAGAGAGAGAGAGAGAGAGTTGAGCAAAACACCTCCCTTTTCTAACCCTACATGACATTTAGAAACATTAAACAAGACGCGCAGAAAAGAAAATCTACAGCAAAATTCAACAGTGCCAAAGTTATCACGAAGCAACAAAAGCCAGCCAGTTAAAAGAGCTGAAAAGAAACATGGATTCCGATATTTATTCGCTCTTATAAACTACTTGACAGACGAGAAGGGACTTCACGACGTAGCAAATTGCTCAGGAATCACGATACGTCATAAATAAAAAAAATATTTTGTCATAAAATGTTTCAATCTAAAAATGAAACAACTTAATCGATTTGACACACGAAATATGCCAAACAAAAAAAAAATGACACAAATCAAGACGCTGCCAGATTCTCGACGCTTTCACCGACACTGAGTCATCGCCGCTTGAGACACGAGATTTGTCAACCAAGATATGACAAAATCAAGAAATCAGCAAATTACACCAAAGCTTTCGCTTCGCCATCCTGACTTGTTGTGTCAACCATCGCTAGGCACAAATAAAAGGTTACCAAGTTACAAGAGAGGAAATAAGTTTGCTAACTTCGTACTCTTGGCTTGCATCTATAATATAATGATAATAATGACACAAATATGAACGGAAAAATCTACTACTTGATCATTCTTCTATCCCTCCCAACAAAACAAACAAAGAATATAGGCATAAACAATTTATCTATAAAATATATGAACTAAAATTCTACCGTTATTCGTTTCTGTCACTATAAAAATGCAGAAGGTTTTGCTCATACCAATTTATCTATAAAATACACTAAAATTCTACCCATTTTTCGTTTCTTTCACTTTAAAAAATGCAGAAGGTTTTGATCATATCAATTTATCTATAAAATACACTAAAATTCTACCCGCTATTCGTTTCTTTCACTGAAAAAAAAAATACTATGCAGGTTTTGATCATACGGGATTATCTTCATAACCCAAGAACGCAATAGTTAATGTTCACACTTATTTATCTATAAAATACACTAAAATTCTACCAGTTATTTGTTTCTTTCACTAAAAAAAAAGAAAGAAAAAAACAAGCAGAAGGTTTTGATCATACCGGATTATCTTCATAACCCAAAAACCCAATAGTTAATGTTCACACGTTCTTACGGATTACGACGAAAATCAGACGAAAAAATCCCACCCGAAAGGAAGAGCACCCACTCTTTAACCTAGGCCGAAGCTTGTCACAATCAAACACAACACAAAATTCCACAGCCCAGGAAAAACACGCCATCGCATCGGGCTGTTCAATATGCAAAACTAAGCCTACTCGGTATTGTCCCGCTTAATTGCAGTCTGAGTCGTATGACAAATTGGTGGGTGAATGCCGGTGTCAAGCAAGCGAGGAATACTGCAAGCAATTAATCAAGCGACGCAAGAAACCTAGCACGTAACGCCTGTCTTCTTTACTTTGTCCAAGAGGAGGTGGAGGGGGGGAGGGGGGAGGCATTTTTAACCGGAAGTTCCACGAGTGGCAGCTGGGGTCAAAAGTAGTAGTGCGAGGAGCTGAAGGAGAAGCACAAAAGCAGCACTAGAAGGAACAAGAACAAAAGCAGAAGCAGCAGCAGGAGCTGAAGCGAAACTTACAGGGAAAAGTAGCGAGAAAGGTGTAAACGGCAAGAGTAGCAGTACACAGCAGAAGGGAAGCAGAGGGGGTGTAGGAGTTAGCAGCATATGTAGTAGAAATAAACAGAGAAGAAAGAGAATTGGAAGTGGGAACGCGCAGCATCAACAGCACGAGAAAATATTACGAAAGTCTCTCAAATGACTGACTGCAATAATATCATAAAACGGTGTCACAAAAGCAATGGTCACCGACGCCGCAAATACATTATTTGCTAATACATTTTAATTTTTACAACGGGAGAAACTCATCTTCATAAATTTTCTCCAAACATTTTAGAACCAAAAGACTATTAAATTTCAGTCACTATATTAGGTTTCAGGTGTCATCACCGTCACCCATATCCATTAGCATTAAATAGATAACAAGTGGGGGTCACCCATTGAAGTACTAAACACACCCAGTGAATAAACAAGAACTTGCAACATATTTGAAACGAGCTTACCATCAAACTTCAATTGCCAATACTTGCAAACACTCACCTGAAAGAAAATAAAAGAAGTTTATTAGAAACTACAGTAATAATAATAATAATAATAATAATAATATTAATAATAATAATAATAATAATACTGTAAGGATTGTATCTGGGGACATCAGGATGGAGTTTGGAATAGAAAAATATGCCTTAGTCAACATACAAAAGGGCAAAGTAACAAGGACTGAAGGGATAAAGCTACCAGATGGCAACAACATCAAACACATAGATGAGACGGGATACAAACACCTGGGAATAATGGAAGGAGGGGATATAAAACACCAACAGATGAAGGAAACGACCAGGAAAGAATATATGCAGAGACTCAAGACGATACTCAAGTCAAAACTCAACGCCGGAAATATGATAAAAGCCATAAACGCATGGGCAGTACCAGTAATCAGATACAGCGCAGGAATGGTGGAATGGACGAAGGCAGAACTCCGCAACATAGACCAGAAAACTAGGAAACATATGACAATACACAAAGCACTACACCCAAGAGCAAGAAACACCAG
This sequence comes from Macrobrachium nipponense, assembly GCF_015104395.2. Classification (NCBI taxonomy): domain Eukaryota; kingdom Metazoa; phylum Arthropoda; class Malacostraca; order Decapoda; family Palaemonidae; genus Macrobrachium; species Macrobrachium nipponense. Next base: position 26,990,452 of record NC_061104.1, read on the forward strand.
CTACCTTGCAGTAATAAGTGGTACGAGCACCAACCTGAAGGAGTGATAGAAAACGATCAAGCAAAGATCCTCTGGGACTATGGTATCAGAACAGATAGGGTGATCCGTGCAAATAGACCAGACGTGACGTTGATTGACAAAATCAAAAAGAAAGTATCACTCATTGATGTCGCAATACCATGGGACACCATAGATGAAGAGAAAGAGAGGGAAAAAATGGATAAGTATCAAGACCTGAAAATAGAAATAAGGATATGGAATATGCCAGTGGAAATTGTACCCATAATCATAGGAACACTAGGCACGATCCCAAGATCCCTGAAAATGAATCTGGAAAAACTAGAGGCTGAAGTAGCTCCAGGACTCATGCAGAAGAGCGAGATCCTAGTAACGGCGCACATAGTAAGAAAAGTGATGCAACCCGGAACCCCACACATAAATACCACCCAGTTGAATTGGAGGACTTATATATATATATATAATAATAATAATAATAATAATAATAATAAACTGAAACAGTGGCTGTTCTTAACGTATCTTGAACTGAAAATATATTTCTTTAACAGATTATTTTACCTCCATAAATTCTAGACTCAACTACATACACAAAAATAAAGCTGAAAAAATAATAGCTCCATGTTAATGAACCGGCTCTCAAAAAAAAAAAAAAAAAAAAAAAAGAAAAAAAAAAGGAAAAAAAAAAAAAAAAGAAAAAAAGGAAAAAAGGATGGTAAACCTTTATTGCCTAAGGCCTAACCACCCCAGAGAGGGAGAGAAACGTACATTATGACAGAACATAAATGGCCAAGATTAAATGGAGACAAGATACTTGGCATTCTGTGTGAGGTAAGTTTTACAGCTATAGGCCTATTGCTCCTGTCGCAGTGTTAGGGTCAAAGAGGAGGGAGTTAGAACGGGGGAGAGGGGGGGGGGGGGAGAGAGAGAGAGAGAGAGAGAGAGAGCGGAAGAAGTTAGATTGGGACTGGAGGCCGAGAGAAATGATATAGAGGATTACCTTGAAAACAAGTCACACCATACAGGAATTAACTCGGCCTAATACCTAGGGGAAAAACAAATGAAAAAATTAAAAAAAATGCTACAAGAAGTATTATTGAAAGAGTGTTCCTCTCGTCAATTCTTTACTTATACAGTTATTCTTAAAAAACAAACGAATATTATTCACACGTTTCTGTATATTTCAGGTATTTTCATTTCGTATTATAACGAACTGCGTACCGTTTCTCTTGCAATATTTCCTGGTTTTTCTTGAAGCGAAGATAATCTATTAATTCAACATATACCTATGAATCTCTAAGAAGTCTATTTGAACCAACAACAGGTAACTAAATACAACGAAATTCAGCCCACAAGATCTGTGTCTTGCTATGTGTCTTAAAAGAGGTGTCTACAAATCAACATAATTCCAAGTACTATATCCATAAAAGTAAATTAAATCCTTAAACTCAGTACATTTCGTGGCATATTAATGAAAAGAATTGCAACCACTAAGCTTGAAAGAATTGTTCAGAAGCGTCTAACCTGCTCTATCCAATTCGCAGTATGCTGGAGACAGTTCGTCCTATCTTATATACTTCCAAGCACCGACCAACGCCCCCCTCCCCCAAAAAATAAAGATAAAACTAACTCGCCAACTTCATCATCTTTCTTTTATCCTACCTCTGACGCTTTCCAAAGGAAATTCATCCAATTCATCCAATCCCTTCTCTCCTCATCCCTGTTACTTCACCCAGCCGCCTCACCTCCATCCAATTCCGGGAGGCAGCCGAGGAAGCGACCTGGACCTGCCTATCCAATTAACCTGGGCGACGAGTGCCTGCCAATTCTTCGGGAGTGGTTCTCCTACGCCTTTTCATGAGACTCGACATAATGTTTAATCGCATTCCCGTTCCCGGCACGGAAATATTCCCTTGCGCAAATATTGCGAATTACATTCCGTGCAGTAAATGCAACGAGCAGGATGCTTGACTGACAGGGGCATTTTTCGCTGAGAGAGAGCAAGTGTGTGTAAGTGTGTGTGTGTGTGCGTTGTGCATCACGAGTAATATCTTTAGCTTCACATGATGGTTAAAAATAAGAACAGATAAGAGCCATATCTATGATAACAGGCCGCATGCGGAAAAAGTACAGGAAGATGATGTTATTAAATATACAGTAAAATCATCATATTTCTCATGCTTTAAAACACTCTATGAAGTTCTATGAAGTTAGAGAATCATAATCTTCAAGAATAATTCTGGGGAGTGGAAGACAAAACACCTTCATACTAAACGCTTTCATTTTTTTGGTCTACAATTCTAAAACGCTTTTGTGGAGATGACATCCAAACTAAATATAATGGATATAATAAAAAAAATTTCACTCAAACCAGGTAACACCTCAGGTGAGGCAATCATGGAACCGACCAAAACAAAAGAAGGCAAGCGAGAGCGAGCAACAATTTTCATTGCAATTCTTGTCTTCGCTCAGGAAATAACCAGTCGGTCTCCTTCCCCCCCTCCCCCCCCCC
>NC_061104.1:27000478-27002978 GCF_015104395.2 Macrobrachium nipponense
CTCTTCGGAGGGAAACTACCCTCTTCATTACATTTTAACGTCACACTGATGAGGAACACCGTTCAAGTGTTCGAAAGTCTTTGTTTTTTATTTTTACATACAAATATATTTTTATATATAATTGTGGATATTTTTTAAACAATTTGTTTTCACGGAATTGTGAATTTCTTAACAATACACTTTTTTTTATATAGCTATGAATCTAACCTTTCTCACATGACACCACATATGCTTTGGATTTATACAAATACTTATCCCTTATACCTTATTTCCTGTAGATCCGAACAACCCATCTCTTCTTCGGTACACATCACAGACTGATGCACATTCATTCATATAAGGTCTGAAATTAAATACTCTCTTTCTCTACAAGCTCCGTATACTCTGAGTTATAGGCCTCTTCCTTTCATATTATTCCATGGATTTAAAATCTTCCCGGTTCCCTCAGTTCTCTAAATCCATGCACGTCATTCCAGCTTTTGAACTTCTCATTTTGATTTATATCATTCCTCGTTTCTTGCGCCTTACATGCGAGATTGAAACATCACATCATATCCAAAGCATCTTTATATCATTCGAATGAACGAACTTCCTTGAACTTTGACAACGTTTATTCCTTGGGCATACACGCTTTTTATCCTCTACTTTCACGAAGTCATGAAAGTATTCGAATTTACAAACTTCCTTAGGATATGAAAGCTTCCTTATCCTCGACGTCCAGTAGGGACGTCAAGAAGAAGAAGAAGAAGAAGAAGAAAAACAATCAGCTGGGTCCAAAAGCGCCTAAAATGCAAGGGCCTGCCGCTCACAACGTTGTCCTTCCCAGTTGCAAAATAGCCTGGAATCCCGAGAGAGCTGTAGCACTAGGAGGGATCTGGGAGGAGAGGGAGAGGGAGATGGAGAGGGAGAGGGAGAGGGAGAGGGAGAGGTTGGCAATCTAGCCTTGAATCGATGAAGTTCTGAATAGCAAGTTCTGACTTGTTTACTTTAATAATAATAATAATAATAATAATAATAATAATAATAATAATAATAATAATATAATAATAATAATAATCGTAATAATAATAATAACAATAATAATAATAATAATATAATAAGTAACTTAGTTAATTACGAATTAAATATAATAAGTATGTGTATATATATGTATATATATACGTATATTATATATATATATATATATATATATATATATATATATGTGTGTGGTGTGTGTGTGTGTGTGTGTGTGTGTGTGTGTGTGTGTGTGTGTGTGTGTGTGTGTGGTGTGTGATGATAATACTAACGAATGGCAGTTACTATAAAAAAATAAATATAAAATAGTAAACCAAGCACAATAAACAGCAATATCAACAGTACTAACGATAGTACAACTAAAAAAAATGAAAACAACAGCACTAACAAAAGTACAACTTAAAAATAATCAACACTAATTCCGACGAAATCATTCTCTCTATCAATCTGCATCGCATCAAAAACCGCTAAAAAAGAACAACGACGAAATGACAAGTACAACCACCAGACGAGGAAAAGTGAGTCAAAAGGACCTGGGAATGAAGGAATGAAAGGGATTCCTCGAACGTCATTACACAAAACGGGAAGGATCTCGGAGACACGGCAAAGGGACGCACAGGCTACTACTAGTTTAGGACACCACCTCATTTCAGGCCCCGGTGGTCTGCATTTTTTTTTTGCTGCTGCTGCTGCTGCTGCTGCAGAGAGAGAGAGAGAGAGAGAGAGAGAGAGAGAGAGAGAGAGAGAGAGAGAGAGATTTTTTTAAGAATGTGAACATGAAGGAATAATATTTGCTAAGTTACAAAATAATCCCTCGTGAGAGAGAGAGAGAACTGGAAGAATGGTTTTTCAATGTTACAAAATAATCCCTGATGAGAGAGAGAGAGAGAGAGAGAGAGAGAGAGAGAGAGAGAGAGAGAGAGAGAGAAATGTTCTCAAAGTTTCAAAATAATCCCTCATGAGAGAGAGAGAGAGAGAGAGAGAGAGAGAGAGAGAGAATACTTTCTCATCCTCGATCCTCGTCCTTGACAAAAAAAAAAAAAAAAAAAAAAAAAAAAAAAAAAACCTGTGCCCTAATTCCATCTCTTAAATTCCAGCCACATCATCCCAGCGTCGTCCTCTTCCTAGGAACACGGAAGGCAGCGACGACCACAAGGGAAAACAGTAAAGGAAAAACGATAAAGGCTACACAGAGAAAGACTGATAAAAAACGAAAAAAAGAAAATAAACAGAGAGAAAGAAACAAAAAGAGAATAAAAGAAAATTGGAGCATTTACTCCTAAACGTAGTTCAACGAAGAACATCGATCCGACCTAGCTATAACTCCGCTCACACCCCCAGCCACCCACCCACGGCCAACATGCACATACGAACGCACACACATACGTGTTGTACAGAGGCGTATGTACACATGCACGATCATCCGCGCGCACGCGCGCAATTGAGACCGTCCTCTCTCCCTCCATCTCTCTCACTCTCGCTC
>NC_061104.1:27010478-27017978 GCF_015104395.2 Macrobrachium nipponense
TGATAGAAATATATTTCTCGATATAGTGTGGTTCGGATCCCACAATAAGCTGTAGGTCCCGCTGCTAAGTGACCAATTGGTTCCTAGCCACGTAAAAATATCTAATCCTTCGGGCCAGCCCTAGGAGACCTGTTAATCAGCTAAGTGGTCTGGTAAAACTAAGATATACTTTTTACATCCCTCATGTGATTCTATCAGGTGTTCACCAGACCCTCATTTTATATTTACTCTGGCTTTTCTATGAGAAATATTTTACATATTTATAGAAAAAAGGGATAAATAATTTTTTTTTTTCATAGCAATGGCCAAAGGAACACCAATCAGTGCCTTTGTCCAATTCCCTGACAGAAATAAATTTTCCAAACTGCAAAGCGACTTGTGAATTTGAATTCCAATTAGCCTGCTGCTCTTCAGTCCATGATATGAATATGGCGATATTTTGTAGGAATTAATACAAAACCCGCCCAACTAAAAAATACTGACGAAAACACGAAAAAGAAAATCTGTATTATCTATGCATTCACTTCTGCATCTACTGGTCACGTTTACCTGATATGAGTATTTATTTGAGCCAGAATATCTCGACCTTTCGACTTTCAGGCGTTCACTTGTATACGTTTATCACTGCAAGCTTCATATCTCAACACACACACACACACACACACACACACACACACACACACAACACACATACACATATATATATATATATATATATATATATTATATATATATATATATATATGAGCTTAAGCTTAATAATGATCCGGACAGCGAGAACACCGGAAATCATTTCTTCTTTTTATTTATACCAACGTTCCGGGAATCCTTTCCCATCTCCAGGGCTACAAATAGGAATCATTTTTAAAATATTGAAATTTCACAATATTGAATGGTATGCTGAAAAAGATAATGATCAGAAATCTAGTTTTGTAATATATCAGTCGTTAAGCTAAACGTAAAATAAAAAACTACAAAGTGACTTTAAGCTAAATGTATATTCAAATTATACATAAGTCAGTGAAATAACAGATAAAAAAACAATATATTATTATTATATATATATTATATATATAATATGATATATTTATATTAAATCTATTATATAATTTGAAAATAAGAGAATCTTCAGCCATAAGGAACCATTGAAACTCATGTAAAATGACATTATGTACAACAATTTAAAAATAATGTCAAACTACTGATTGTCTTTCGCTCCTTCCTTTAGAATCTCTTTACATCAAGAAACTGTCGCCTTCCTTAAACAACCAAACTACTTCCACACCATTACATATTGACAAACTGCCTATCACCTCACATCTCTCTCTCTCTCTCTCTCTCTCTCTCTCTCTCACCTCCTTGACACGGCCTTTGAATATTCTGTTCTCCATCAGTTAACTCCCAAACCTCCCAACAGCAAGCCGACAAACGCTCTCATTTTTTTATGTTTTTTTATCTATATAATATATATATATATATATATATATATATATATATAATATATATATATCTATATTGCTTTTTATATGTTGTGTCACTGAGTTATGTATAGTTTTAATTTACCTTTAGCTTAAAGTCTTTATTTTACGTATAGCCTAACGGGTTTTTTATATTAGAAAACTAGATTTCTTATAATTATTAGCTTATTACTTTAGCATAATTTTATTGTAAAAATTAATCCTATTTATAGACCTGAGAATGTGAAAGGATTCTCGAAACGTTGGCGTAAATAAAAAGAAGAAATTATTTCCGGTATTCTTGGTATCCTGTTTATTATATAAAATATATATATAAATATAGGTTTTTTGCCACGAAGGAAAAAAAATGAAAAAGCGAGATAGCCAAGTACTTTCGGTCTCAGTAAAGGGTCCGAACAGAACCGAAAGTACTTGGATATCTCGCTTTTTCATTTTTTTCCTTCGTGGCAAAAAACCTTTATTTATACATAGCATCACGTTTTATATACTTCGTGATCAAGTTATTCAATATATATATATATATATTATATATATATATATATATATATATATATATATATATATAATATATATATATAAAAGCTTCTCACCGCAGGTTTATCAACCGCTAACAGGAGCCGTTGAGCAATTATCACTGACAAGTATCAATTCATATTAGAGATATTTTCTCGAAGGAAGACAAACAAACAGGTAAAAATAAAATACTTAGAAAATGTATAACCTAAGTTCATCTCACTGACGATTAGAATTTGTAAAAAAAAAACTATTTTAACCGAAGAATATACAAAGAACGTGAAATCAAAGAACAGGTAGAAGTGCATTCTTTACAGAAAGCCGAGGACATCTGAAATAATACTTAACCTCGTTGGAAAAAAATTCATTCCATAAACGAAGTAAACAAAAAAATTCTAAATGAGAGAGATTTGTGAAACAATTCTAAGCCAATTTTAAAACAAGAAAAGAAGGAATAAATACAAATGGTTCCACAAACAATTACGACAACTCTAAAATGGAAAAAGCGATCAAAAATGAAAGAGGAAAAACTCCACTACAAGAGAGAGAGAGACAGAGAGAAAAGCAATTAAAACGCAAAGCCAAAAAAGACATTTTTTAATTTAAAGACCGAAACCGAAAAACAGAAGAAAAATGAGAGGGAAAAGTCAGGCATAAAAAAGAGAAACTCTTTTCGAAAGCAACGCAAAGCCCATCATACTATAAAGAACCTAGGCCAAACAACCTAACACCAACGAGAGAAAGAAGAGCAGTTCCCAAACAAACCCATGAAGACACCAGAGAGAGAGAGAGAGAGAGAGAGAGAGAGAGAGAGAGAGAGCTGCATCCCTTTAATAAGGATAAAAGCTGAATACAATAAACCCTTCTTGACTCCCGGATAAGAACTCCCTGTTCTGGGCCAGCCAAGCAGCAGCATCCGGCCTGAATCTAAGTAACTGCGTACGTTTTCCTTGCAAAGAACCAGATTTCTTTATTTTACTGCTTATGTTGTTATTCTCTCTCTCTCTCTCTCTCTCTTCTCTCTCTCTCTCTATATATAGTATATATATATATATATATATATATATATATATATATATATATATGTGTGTGTGTGTGTGTGTGTGTGTGTGTGTGTGTGGTGTGTGTGGGTGTGTGTGTGTTACATTATCCTCACAATGCCAAATAATTGGGATCATGTCAAGATCAGAAAACCAACTATTTCTCAAGACAATATCACCACCACTTTGATTTATATTTATATATATATATATATATATATATATATATATATATATATATATATATATATATATATATAAAATATACATATATATATATATATATATATAAATATATATATATATATATAATAATATATAGTATAATAAATCAGTGGTATAATATTGTCTTGCAATATAGGCTTTAGTTGTCAGTGGTTTCTTACACACACACACACACACACACACACACACACACACACACACACACAATATATACATACATATATATATATATATATATATATATTATATATATATATATACGAAAATTTTGTCACCAATTACACTATACGTTATTACAAACACTTTACTAGGGAGAAAAAGAAAAAATATACAAATTCCCGCTCTCTCTCTCTCTCCAACCATTATCACCCTTCCCTCTTCCCCTCGCGTGTAATTTCCCCTCTCCTCCCCCTACTCCTTTTGAACGTCTTACAAGAAAGGAGGGGAACACAAGGAATGATATCATTAGGAGAGAGAGAGAGAGAGAGAGAGAGAGAGAGAGAGAGAGAGAGAGAGAGAGATGAATTTCTGAATACCGAGACAATACATATAAAAGGGAAGGGAAGGGAAGGGGAAAGATGACTTAAAGAGGGGAAAAGAGTGATAATGAGGGAGGAAGCGTGAAGAGGAAAAAAGGAATATCGCCTCTTGAGACTGAACTCTAGCGTGGCAGATGACATCACTGTTGTGGAAGCTTCTCCTTCTCATACTGAATAAAACATGGAAACGGACAGACTCACAAAGCATAGCATCTGAAAACAGACAGACAGCTACTTAAGAAAAAGTATATCGACAGACTAATACTCAATAAGATACGAAACCCAATGTCAAATAATTACTATGAAAAATCACACTATAACGAGAAATACAAATCTCACGCTAAGTGAAACTTGGCAAAGGATAGCGGCAAACTAAAGACAGAAGAAACAAAAAATCACAAACTAGATTAAGCGTGAACTGAAAAATATCGTACTAAAATATAAAACGATAAAGCTTCAACACTAAGAAAATTGAAATCAACACACTTAAATACATAAATATGTGAAGAATACAAACACTGCGAGACTGAATATATAAAAAACATCTGAACAATCCACTTCAATTAAAATATGAAAATGGATGAATGCACGCTAAAAAATGAAAATAATCGCTCTTAAAATGAAAATACTGAAAACTATAAAAAAGGAAAATTTAACATATATATACTAGCGCAAAAAAAAAAAAAAAACAGGGAAAAATACCGATTGTCAAAATAAAAACAATACCAGTTAAGCTTGAGAATTCTAAATAAATTATGTAAAATTCAAACTCATACTTAATTAAACCTGAAAATATAATGGTGTAAATAAATATGAAAATGAAAGCAGGCTAAACATAATGAAAGTTAGGAAGATTCTTATTAATAATACGTGACCATGAAACTCATTGTCAATGTAAAAAAGAAACTTGAAACAAAATTTATGTAAGCATATATATATATATATCAGAGAGAGAGAGAGAGAGAGAGAGAGAGAGAGAGAGAGAGAGAGAGAGAGAGAGAGAGAGAGAGAAAGTAGGCGAGCTTGTTTACAAGATCTTCCACAATTCACACTATATGAAATATGAATGAAGCAGAAAAAAGTGAGCTCTAGAAGAAATCAACTAAGGAGAAGGAGGAGAGCAAGAAAAATCAAGGAGGGAAGGAGGCAAAAAAGAAAAAAAAAAGTAGAAACGAGCGAGTAAGAAGACAGAGCGAGGAGGGAGTAGAACGAAGAGAGGTGAGGTGAGGTGAGACAAGGCAGGGAGAGGGAGCAGGGCACTGAATGCACACAAGGGCTCGGGGAATGTAAAGGAATGAGAGAGAGAGAGAGAGAGAGAGAGAGAGAGAGAGGCTACTGGTGAACCTTAGGACCCAGTTACGTGTGTGTCTGTGCCCCCCGCTCAATACATCAAGTGGGCCCCCTTCACTTCCCCTCCCCCTAACCTACTACTACTAACCCCCTTTCCTCCTTTCCTCCCCCGCCGCCCTCCCTAGCCTAGCTCTACTCCTCCTCCTCGACCGACGGAGGAGCGCTCACACTGGCACTTGTGACGTGTACGCGGAAGGCGGCACCGCCACCGTCCAACCACAATCAATCAGAAGAGTAGCGTTGATGATGAGAAGGTCCCAAGAACTCATGACAGCCGCCAATGGCCTCCGCGGCTACGGAGACAGTGATGCCAATCCCTCTCTCTAACCCTGCGCCCTCTACATGAGACGAGAAATTACCCTACATAGCTAAAACGGACCCAGCATTCTGCGGCTATGATAATAAATAAATCTTTAGATGTTTATATGCAACATCATGAATACTAATAAGCATATTAGATCTAAAACCTACTTTGTTACAATGACCCTACAATTAAAAATATTGCCCTGCTGTCTTAAGATTTTGCCCATATTACACTACGCGTAGGGTAATTACCCTACAGTTGGCAACACTGCTTTTGCGTTGACCCTCAAGGAGGATACGATGCGATTTCAACAAGTTCTTCGTCACTCAACACCACCGACGAAGCTCATGTCCGATATTCGACCTCTTATTATGATAAGCATGATTCTGAATATATGAACCCATATTAGCATCATTCAGAATATATAAAGCCTACTCATATGGAACAAGCCCACTAAAGGGACCACTGACTAGAAATTCAAGCTTCCAAAGAAGATGGTGCTCTATAGGAAGTTAAAAGGAGGTCAAAGGATATACAGAAAGAAGACTCCAGTTACTAAAAAGAAAAAATAGATTAATTGATTAATATATATACAAATGGATTAGAATGCAAGGAGGAAAGCATTAGGGTAGCCATGCAGTGCATCTTCGCTTGACCTATTGATGAGTTCCAATTCCACGACATCCTCAGGGAGACTAATCCAGAGTCCAACGGTGTGAGGAATAACGGACCTCTGGAGCCGAGAAGTTCGACAAGTACCTGTGCAAAGGACCACTGTCGTAGATTGCAGTACTGCATAATGCGGGTTGCACATCATTTGGCCGTACGATGGGCCTCAAGGCAGTGCATAAACGGTTTACCTGAATTATGATGGGTGCGCACTCACCCAGTCGCAGGTGAATACATGCATACATACATACATAAGGGGAGAGGCATACACGTACGCAGAGACCGTGGTCTTGAAAACTAATAAAGAACATATGTTTTACATCTCATTCTGACAGAACCTTGCTTCGTGTAATATATATATATATATATATATATATATATATATATAATATATATATATATATATATATATATATATATTATATGTATATGTGTGTGTGTGTGTGTGTGTGTGTGTGTGTGTGTGTGTGTGTATACACGTAGAATCTACTGGTCACTTTTACCAGATACATATGCAATTGTAATAGCCATAATGCCGTCTTAACCTCTCAAATTCTTTGCATTTTTTTTTTTTTTTTTTTTTTTTTTTTTTTTTTTTTTGGATACGCTTATCACTACAAAGCCTTGAGATTCAACGTCCAAAGAAATATCAAGAAATCATGATGTCCGGTAGCGGGAAACGATCCCGCGATACCATAATCACGACGAAGTCACCTTGCCGAATTTGAGAGGTTAAGAGGGCATTGTGACTATGACCATTACATTTTTATATATACTATATATATATATATATTATATATAATATATATATATATATATATATATATATATATATATATTATATTATATACACGTGTGTGTGTGTGTATAAACAGTTCAGGGGAATCGTCCTGAACTCGTAATAATTATGTTCGTGTTTCGACCACCCGACCCAGATATGAGTGGGTACCAGCAGCAGCTGGCAGCCAAGACAGATCGGTAGGGTTAGCAACGTCATCCCAAACGACTCATCGTGGACTGGAATGCAGGAATTTTCTACTTTTCTTGCGCCAAAATGGGGAGTAGCATAATCAAGAATACATGAACGCAAAGTGCGTATGTTCTCTTCAATGTACAGATACAAGACAAATACATTACAAACGTATTCACTGCAATAAAACTAGTAAAAAATGCACTTCGACGCAATCGAGTTTTCCGTACTACGTCTTGAAAACTAATAAAGAACTCTCAGCCACAGCCAATGAAACTCAAAGCGGTGGCCCGATGGTGGCCTGTGTTATTGGTACCGCGATCATAGCCAATTTTAACCTTAAATAAAATAAAAACTACTGAGTCTAGAGGGCTGCAATTTGTAATTTTGATGAATGGAGGGGGGATGATCA
>NC_061104.1:27022978-27040478 GCF_015104395.2 Macrobrachium nipponense
TATTATTAAATGGACAGGTGTTCGAAATGGCAATATGCCAATGAAGGCTATGACTCCCAGATAATACCAGGAGGTAATATTGGGCAATTGACATCCCCTGGATATACGACTATTTTCTTGTCGTATTTCCTCAAAATCATTCTAAAAAAAATGAAGATAAGAAATGTATGAAGGCGTTAATAAAATTCTAAAAAACAAAATGGAGATAAGAAATGTAAGAAGGCGCTAATAATGTGTATTTCGGCTAGATTTGTATATATTTGTATAACTATGTATATATAAATTTCTCCCTGCTTCTTTCTCTCTCATTGCCTCATTCTTCCTCCTCCTCCTCCTCTCTCATAATTTTCATATCAAGGCCAATGCTCACTTTCATAATGCTTAATAAAGCTGAAAGCAAAGATCTCTCTCTCTCTCTCTCTCTCTCAAATACTTTTCATGTGGAGATTTTTCATGTCAAGGACAAAGCTTACTACTATAATGCTCACTCTCTCTCTCTCTCTCTCTCTCTCATAATTAATTATGTTGTCCTAATCAGTGACGAAAAGCACTGTCATTATGCAGGAAACCAAACGCCCAACCCCTCTCTCTCTGTTTCCGGGTACGATAACCATATCATGTTTAATAAATTCCGTTGGGTGAATCTAAACACATAGACGCACACACACACACACACACACGCACACACAAAATAGGCGGCAAGGCGAGCACGCGCTTACTTTATTTTCATACTTTGGCTCGTTGGCCAACCGATCAACAGCTTCTCATAAATACTCTCCCTGCTTCTTCTGTCCCGGCAACCTTCTGGGCGAGTTATGTATTTTATCCTAATGACGACGCTGATCGGTTATGCAGTTTAATGCCCGCGTACAGATACATATCTTCATACTTTTGTCTATTTGTTCACGTCTACAGTCTTCATAACTTGAAAAATATTAAGCAATTATGAGCAGAAAATGATCTGATTTATTGATGGGTAGTTCTTTTGTACTATGCCGGCTTACATTAGCACGAGCCCTTAACGTAAGTGCCATAATGTGTTCAAGAGTAAGTCCTGGTGTGGACCCCAGGACTCTTCACAACAAAGATGAGACCTATTTGACTGACTGTGCAGTGAAATGCGTGTACATTTTTTTTTTTATTTTTTTTTTTTTTTTTAGCTAGACAGTGACAACTCAGAAGAGAAACAGCTGTGACTAGAAAGCGTCGATTTTTCTCTCACAAGAATTGAGAGTAAGCAAAAATCATTAAAGCTTTCACCTATGTGGGCATAGGCTTTAAGAATCTTACTCTTCTTCCGTACCCCATTACTCTTGAGCCTTCCCAAACTTCCCTGCGTGCTGATACCTCATCCTCTGCGTTTAAACTATCAAATCTGGGATAGACACGAATATTAGAAGATTAGATTCCTGGTCCTGATGGCTCCTTCCGCATATATTAAAAAAGGTGTTGTATATGGAAAAGCATTTAATAATTTGTCCCTCACCCCTGAATGAAAACAATGTAACGTTCTATGGATGATAATAGTTTTGCTTTCAGTGAAAGTGCGAAGATGTACGGAGGATGGAAAGGTAAGCGACACTTCGTAACAGTTAACGGAAGCCTGATAGACTATTGTGATCGCAGAAGTGAAACTGAGAGTTGTGGTGGTTGTGTATTTGTGTGCGCACATATTACACATGCGTAAAATTATTATATATATATATATATATATATATCTATAGTATATATATATATATATATATATATATATATATATATATATATATATATATATATATATAACGTGTGCATTCTCTCTCTCTCTCTCTCTTCTCTACAAAAAAAGATACACATGTAACCATCAGAGGGAATGAAAATGTGCATGTATTAATGCCTCAAACTGAAGACAATGAATCCATCCGACTTCAAATAAAGCGATCGACGAAGGCAAAACTAAAAGACATTCCAAACGCAATTCTCAATGGCAATGATAATCCCACAAAATCCCTTTTATTGGCCGTTTGGGGATTTTCATCATCAGGCAGGGGAGGGGAGGGGAGGGGAAGGGGAGGGGAGGGAGAGGAGGGGGAGACAGCGAGAGAGACTTCGCTAAACCTGTTAAGATGCGTCAGTGCGTAAACTGAACTGGAGCGCGAGCGCGCCGCAAGCTTCTGCGTATACGCCCATTCCAAGCATATACAAAGTCAAGTGCATCCTTCCACCTTGAGACCGCGCCCAGGCCTGCAGCCACGGTCCAATGTAATGGTTTATATATATATATATATATATATATATATATATATATATATATGTATATATATATATATATATATATATATATATGTATGTATATTAATACGACGAATCGGCAAATACATGATGAAAAGTAAAAGAAAAGCCAGTAAGTAATCACGGTTAAATTCATCCTTTAATCTCTAACGCACACACACATTATAATATATACCTAAAAAAAAGAGAGAGAGAGAGAGAGAGAGAGAGAGACGAAGCATCTAAAGTTAAAGTTCGAAAACTCCCAAAGATTTTTCAGATTACTCGTTATCAACTCACATATTATGCTCAATTATATGGCCACGCCTTCACAATTCCGTTGGCAACGTTAAAGTAAGGTACTAATCTTCTTCTTCTTCTTCTTCTTCTTCTTCTTCTTCTTCTTCTTCTTCTTCCTCCTTTCTCTGGGGAAATGCTCTAATCCAATAGGTGTGAAATAATAATTCTCTTCTCTCTCTCTCTCTCTCTCTCTCTCTCTCTCTCTAAGGATGTGCTCCTTCAATCTGGCAGGTGAAACTAATAGCATCAATTTACACTCTTAAGAAAATGCTCCAATCCAACATATAAAACTAACGGCTTGTGTCTCCCTTGAGCAAGGTGACATGATTAGTTGGCAATAAATCCCTAACACACTCTTAGGAAATGCTCCAATGCAACATGTGAAAGTAAAAGTTAACAGCAATTCTCTCTCTCTCTCTCTCTCTCTCTCTCTCAAATGGCGCTGTACACGCAAAACTTCCAGGTTATTACTTATCCCATTCCTCCTGAATGACTTCTGATGTATTAAAAACAATCTTTATTTATGTAAGTACTCCACGTAACACTTTCCATCGGTGCCCATGACCATAGCCACTGCAACGCCAGTCTACCCGTTACAAACAATTACTCGATCGTTCTCGCATTTTTCTGTTATAGGCATGGGATACCAAATGCCATTAAATTGCCCATCCCTTTGTCCTATCCCCTTGAAAAATACCTTTAATTCTCAAGGCATTACTATGTGGAAAGAATTTATAGATACAGTATTAAAAAAATTCATATCAAAATCTCACATCCAAATTTACTGTCATTAGCACCAACCCAGCTTCAATACCAGCCAAGGTAGGATATTTAATGTGATACGACTAAATTTCTGAAAACTTGTTTAAGGAAAAACATGAAAATTTGACACATTCATAACAAAGTCTGAATTAAAAAAAGAAGGGGGAGCGAAGAAGAATCTTATTAAAAAAAGACAAAACTTTACAGGGGACAATAAATCAGACATATACATAAAAAAATAAAAAAATTAAACTCCAAAATTTAAAAAGGAAGCATTTCATAAACCAAAATTACTTAAAAAACAAGAACAAAAATCCAGAAAACTTCACAAACAAAAACACAAGAGAAAAAACTTGAACTTCAGACAGGCAATAACTTTAAGAAAGCGAGAATAACTTCAAAAGAAAAAACCGACCTGAGGAAAAGACGCTGATTTTCAAATGAGAGAAGAACCTCAGAAAAGGGGGGAAAGATTTACACCAAGAAAACGAAGGAGAGAAAGCGCCGTTCCAATCGTCCTTCATTACAACATTCAGCCAGCCAATTCACCTCTTCTTCTCTCTCTCCACTTTGTGCGTCCGAAGCGACGGACAGGGGAAGCAGCAATGTCCCCTCTCTTTCCCCTCTACGGTGTCCCATTTTCCCCTTTCCTCCCACGTCAAGTGTCACTGCAACTCCCCTACACTCGACCCCCTCTAACAGACAGAACATACAATTGTGTTGGGGGGAGGGGGAGGGGGAGGGGGGACATAATAGAGGGAACACACACACACACACTCTCACTCTCACTCTCTCTCTCTCTCTAACCGACGGGGCAACTGAGGAAAAGGAATAATAGAGGTGGAAGGAAAAGCGTTTCTCTTTCTCTCAATGGTCGACCTAATGGTGTAGGCCATTTCGCTTTACGAAAATCTCCAAACCTACATTTTTCTACGTTTTAACGGCAATTCTTCAACGCTATACAGAGAGAGAGAGAGAGAGAGAGAGAGAGAGAGGGGAGTGCTGAAATGCACGACAAACACTGAACCGAGAATAACCAGGACTATATAGCCAATCCAAATGATACCTGTACCAACAATAATAAGCCAAAGATAACTAAATTTGTATGTCTTAAAAACTTCAGAGTTACTCTCTCTTTAACGTATTAAAACAAATATACTTACTAGTTGAAACGAGGACATTTTCCACTAGACAACCAATTAAACAAGAACAATAACTAAATTTGTTTACGATAAGTCTTAACAACTTCAGTTACCCAATTACCATAACTCTCCCTTTAACGTATTAAAAGGAATATCCTTACTAGTTGAAGCAAGGACATTTTCCACTAAACAACCAATTAACCAAGAACAGTTAAGGTCCAACTACGATGCTCCTCGACCATGTATAAAATAAGAGGACACATCACAGGTGAGGCATACCGAAGCAACCAAATCAATATGGTTATCAAGTATTCTAAAATTTCAATAAGATTCGTCAACTTTAAAAATTGTACTACACACATCTAGGTGTGGGATTACAAATACCAGATGAATGGTTCCACCCCAAATGCGGATTAAGTTTACCTAGTCGAGTCCCGAACTCTTTTCATTACGATATGCTAGCATTTACTTTTGGGGGAGAACTGATCGCGCAAAGCTGATATTTAGTCTCTCTCTCTCTCTCTCTCTCTCCTCGGTTTTGACCCACAACATTCCAATAACAACTGGGGACATAATGCAATATATATATATATATATATATATATATATATATATATATATATATATATATCTATATATATATATATATAGAGAGAGAGAGAGAGAGAGAGAGAGAAGAGAGACGAGAGAGAGAGAGAGAGAGAGGAGAGAGAGAGAGAGAAGAATGTGTTTTCCCAGTGACACCAGAGCATTGCTCCATCTCTATCTCGCCACTCTTTCCAAGAAACTCTGGCAAACGCCCACTTCTTCCTTTTCATCACGTGCTCTACCGTCAACAACCCCCTCCCAAATACCAGACACAGGGTCCAAACACCCCCCCCCACCCCCCCCTCTCCACTACCCCCATGAGAGAAATAGCACTGCATTCCATCTTTGGTGCCGAGGCAAGCATCTTTTCTAAAGGCAGACTTACGCATTCAACGCAAGCACAAGTTATCCTCGAACCTTCAAAAAATGAATCAGACATGCACAAGCGCGCACGTAAACGCGCACACATACACACACACACACACACATGCACATCCATCCACTCACACCTGTGTCGCACGTGCTCCCAGTCAGCAGTGATTTAGGGGATGCTCTCTGGCCCACCCCGCCCGTGCGGGCCTTCCGCCCTCCCACTGGTACCCCTCCTACAGTAACAGCAAAGCGCATTGGGCAGTGCCAAAGTGATTCACTCACAACTCAATTGTATTTTTGTCATCTCTCTCTCTCTCTCTCTCTCTCTCTCTCTCTCTCTCTCTCTCTCCTCTCTCTCCATTCGATGTGGTAACACGTAAGTCATTATGTAATAACAAATGCTTCCTGTTTAGTCATGCAAATTAGCTGAAATGCCATTAATCTATCTATCTATCTATATATATATATATATATATTATATATATATATATAATATATCTATATATATATATATATATATATATATATATATATATATTATATATATATATATATATATAATATATATATTATAAACATCTATATAATCATCCATATAATCTCTGCTAACTCAAACTACGAATTATGCGCCTGGTGGCTACCCGACTGTGGTGGTCACAACCCGGATCAAGATGCTAGCAGGGCTTGTAACCACCCTCTCAGTAGAAGAGGAGTAAGATGAAACGCACGCACACGCACACACACACACACACACACTACAAAAATCATGGATATTCTCGAAATAAACTTAAAAAAAAAAAAAAAAAAAAAAAATCCTTCAGTGATTACCTCAGCCAAAGGCCACACAAATTACAAAATTAAAATTGATTTGGAATCCACATCATCATCATCATCATCTGCCTCCAAATCTAATCAAATATTCATTGGCAAGTAACATACACTTGAACAAAATTTGACTGCAACCCATGAAGTAATCTTGTAAAAAAAAAAAAAATAAATAAATAAAAAGGCAAACATAAAAACCGACAAAATACAAAAATACATAACCTTCCATCTCTCTCTTCGTCCATAGCCCGACTCATATAAAATTCCGTTGGAACATCCAAATAACACTATCTATAAGATTCCCGACAAACAGATACATTTACGTGCAAAAAGAAATGGGCTTAGTCACAACAAACACCACTGACTCATGGAACAAAGGACCCATACATAAACTCTTTTTCACCCGAAATCTCAAGACTCTGATGGAAATAGGAATTGAATTGAATTGAATACAGAATTCAGGTCAAAGACCAAGAGCTGGAACCTATGAGGTCATTCAGCGCTGAACCGGATATTAAGAGAATAGGTTTGAAAGTACGTGTAACAGGAGGTAAAACTCGTAGCAGTTGAACTATGAATCAATTGTTAGGAGAGGCTGGAAAGTAAGATGGAAGAAAGAGAATATGAAAGGAGGTAGCTGTAAAAGGAACTAAAGGGGTTGCAGCTAGGGGCCGAGGGCACGCCTCAAAGGACCTTAAGTAATGCCTATACAGCGCACCGCATGAGGTGCACTCACGGCACTAACCCCTACGGGGCTAATGAAACTATTATCCCTTGAAAAGACCCAACGGCTCTCACTTCCTTTCCCCTCATCCATCACAAATCGCCTTCATGGCTTTTCGAGAAAGTTAATTTGCAAGACGTTTACAAATCAAGTGTCAAAACCGAGTCTCTTCCTCTCCTTCGCCTGCTGTTGTTGTTTTAGTATCATTTGAGAATTGCAATCTTTGTTAATGATGAGGACCTGCAAGACATCTGCTTACAATCCAATTCCTTTCGTACAGAACTCCGAGATAAATGTCAAACGAATTAGCCTTGAGATCTTGATTCAGCACCTGCAAATAACCACATGCACCCATTTAATCCCATCTATTTATTCTGTTTTATTATTATTATTATTATTATTATTCAAATAACCACATGCACCCATTTAATCCCATCTATTTATACTGTTTTATTATTATTTTATTATTATTATTATTATTATTATATATATATGTGTGTGTATAAATGTGTGTATGTATAACTGAATTACGAAAACATGGATTTTGTCTATATATATATATATATATATATATATATATATATATATATATATATATATATATAATATATATATATTTCTCCCTTGGCGGATGTTTGTATACTTGCAAATGTATACGCAATCTACTTAAAATATTTGTAAATGCTAACCGGGTATCTCCTATCAAACAAAATGAACACTGATTTACAACAAAAACTAAGGACGATTTGAAACCAATATCCACTAGACGTGCAGACATGTTCGGGGCATGACACAAAGAAGCTAAGAAGCAACACAGCTTCCAAAACCAGTATCAGTAGGCAGCCCAGACCATATAATTCCATTTCACACTTCTACCGACAGGCCTCCGTCCACGCAAGAGCCCCTACTCCCGGAAACCTATGACAACACGATTTTAAAACTGCGTAACACTTTTCAAAAATCTGCCGTTTTCTATAATTGTACATATAATGACTCATGATTAAATAGAACCTATCTAAAAAAAAAACTAATAAAAATACGCCCCTTGTCTTACAGTACCCTGGAGAAAATGCATTACTAACACACTTAATAATACTATCCATTGAAAAATGTACTTATTCTATAGTATAATACCCATAAATATAAAACACTGACAAAGTTCGCAGTTATCTATAAAGCCAAAGTAAATCGCGTTTTAAGAAAAATCAAACTTACCAATAAAACTCCAGTTTAAATGCTCTCTGATCTCACTCTTGACATACGCGAACCTAACAGCACCCCAACTCCCCCACCCCCAACCCCTTGTTAAAACCAGCCACCAACAAGGAGCACCAACAACAACTCCACCTTCTTTAACAACCACCCCCCCCCCCCCCCCCCCCCCCCGCCCCCCCCCCCTTCCAACTATAAGTCGGAGCTTCATCGGGGAACTTCTCTCTTTCTCCTTCAGCCGTCAGCGTGTTCGACAGGTGTCGGCTGAGTGAAATGGAAAATAGGCTCTTTTCAGATTGGATCATTAAGCCAAAGGTGCTTACCGAAACGCCTGCTTCTGCTGCCTCCACTTCTGCTTTTACTACTGCTGTTTCTGCTACGTCTTGCAGATCATTTCTTTTAAGAGAGCGGCAAACTTACCTAGAAAAGAAAGAAAATAAATATAAGCATTTACATCGGTCAAGAAAATAAAAGCGGAAGAACCAAGAGATCAACAAATTAAATTTCTCTCCCTAAATCTAAGTATGACTAACGAATAAAAAATATCTATTACACAAGAAAAATACACAAGGACACATATAATCAAAAATTGTTACCAGGCTTCCTAAGATAATTGTTTGTCATATCAAAATTCATGTGTAACATGCACACAGCAAAGAAATGAACGTAGAAAAGACGATATTTCATTACTGATACTATTACTATTATACAAGCAAACACACACATACACACAAATAGATGTATTGTTTATATAATATATATATATATATATAATTATATATATATAGATATATATATATAGATATATATATATATATATATATATATATATATATATATATTATATAATTCATTAAATTATTAAGACTACTTCACTAATTCTAATTCGATTTTTAGATGATATAGCAATTACTTGAAACTCTTCCGTATTTTCCTAGTCATTACATTATCATTTCGACCACCTGGGAGAGAGAGAGAGAGAGAGAGAGAGAGAGAGAGAGAGAGAGAGAGAGAGAGAGAGAGAGAGAGAGAATCATAAGGCCGGTAAAACTAGTATACTACAGATAGCGTTTCAGAATTCGAAGGCAAGGATTCTTTGGACCTTCGTTGAGAGAGATTAGAATTGAATATAGGATTTAGGCCAAAGGCCAAGTGCTGGGACCTACGAGTCATCCAGCGCTGAAAGGGAAATTTACAGTAAGAAGGGTTGGAAGGTGAAGAGGAGAAAATCGCAGTTGCACTATGAAACGATTGTTGGAGAGAGTGGAAAGTCAGATGGGAGAGAGCGAATATGAACGGAGGTATAGGAAAATGAATGAAAGAGGTCGCAGCTAGGGGGGGAGGGGGGGACTGCAAAGACCCTTTAAGTACAGCCTACAGTGCACCACGTAAGGTACACTGACGGCACTACCCCTTTCGTTGATAGGACCTTGAGGCCTTCGTGCCAGGAGGCCTCCTCCCACCCCTCAGGGCCTGGGACTCGCTCCCCTCCCTCCCTCCCTCCCTCCCTCCATCCTGCCTTGACCTGAGCAAACATCTCGGCTCAAGTCAAGAGAGCGGTTAAACATGAATTGCAATATGATATAGTTGGTCGATTTCAAAATGATGAGCTTTTCCTTCAACTCTAGTTTTTCGCCTCTACCTTTGTACATACTGTACATACATCCATAAAACACATATATATACACATACACACCATATATATATACATATGTATATATATGGAGTGTGCGCGGGGGAGGGGGGTAGGGGCGACTGAAGTGACGTTGAGCAATGTTCAATCCATAAGAGTTCATCCTTGATTCAAGGGTGTATGTAAAAGTGTCAGCTATTAAATGTCTCTTGGGCCAACCCCGCCATCTTGTTATGGTATAAGTTTACTATACACGTATATGTGTGCATAGACACACTATAAATTAATATAATATATTATATATATATTATATATATATATAATATTTATATATATATTATATATATATATAATACTAATATATATATAATATATATAGATATATATATATATATATATATATATAGGTATTATACTATATATATATATAGATATATGTATATATAGCCTCCTTTATCTCTATCGGGATATAGTCCTATCCCCGCAAATGGGATCGATCTTGGGACTTTCACTTTATTCTTTTTCCTGGGAGGGGGGGGGGAGTTAAAGTCTATAAAGTGCTACTTTCATGTTCAACAGCCGAGATCCTAGGATGCGGTTGCTAGGAGTCACGTCGGTCACCCGTCCAAGCACTGGTTCATTTCGCTGGACGGAAGGAAGATCAGCGGTAGGGCAAACATGCACAAACAAACACACTACCAATTGTTGCTAAAATTGAAGCGACACTTTGGAAGTATCAATGCGGCAATCAATGGACAATTTTTCAATAAAAGTGCCGCAGATATTGCAGCGTATATATGCAACGCAATAGCCTCTATACGCTGATTCTCTCTCTCTCTCTCTCTCTCTCTCTCTCTCTCTCTCTCTCTCTCTCTCTCTCTCTCTCATACTAGTATATTCACGAAACAAGTCGATGCAAACTTACATAAAAAAATCTATAATAATACAGAAAATTTAGACGTCGCTAATCGACTCTTGCTATACTTCTTAACCTTTCAAAAGAGTATTCGGGTAAAAAATACACAAAATGGAGAGGACAGAAAACAAAAACCAGATCTGTTCTCCTAAGCGTAATTTGATGAGAAAATAATACACTCTTTTATTGGATTTCGCAACTGTTGATAAAGCAGAGAAAGTTATGGGGCTCCTAAACCCAAAAAGTCTTGCTGAAAAGATGACTGTGAAGAGGCTGGTGACATACTGAGCAATACTTACCGAACAATAGAATAGAGTATAAAATTTAGGCCAAATACCAAGCGCCAGGACCTGTGAGGTCATTCAGTGCCGAAACGGAAATTGACAGTTAAAAGGTTTGAAAGGTGTAACAGGAAAAAGTTGCACTATGAAGCGATTTTAGAAGGTCGAAAGTACGATGGAGGTAAATATGAACGGAGGTACAAATAAAGGAATGAAAAGGGTTGCAGCTACGGGTCGAATGAACGCTGCAAAAGACCTTAAGTAATGCGTACAGTTCACCACACGAAGTTCACTGACGGCACTAACCCCCTACGGGGTATTCAACCGAAGGAATTGTAACTAAGGATTCCCAACGACAAAATCAACAGAACAGTACACATACAAATACATTACTGATAACAACAATATTCACAATTACTTTAACGTTGATAGAAATTATGCAAAAATTGCTCGTTGTAAATATAATCCAAAAATGTTATCACTGTATCTAAATACAAACATGGAAATGTCATTTTAAATGGTCAAGTTTAGGGTAAATAATAATATAATATATATTTAGTCATAAAGTATTTCCGACCTTTATTACTGCCAATTCTTTTATCATATAACAAGAAAAATTGAACGACCCAAATTCCACCCACCCACCCACCCGACTCTAAGCCCACGGGCATAGCTTCCGCCCCTACCCCCAACAAGCATCCCCCCCCCCCCTGCCCGCCCGCCCACCACCTACCTCCACCCAAACCACAGAGCACGCCCACGCCGCCGCCACAAAACACGAATCTTCCGGAGAGAGATTCCAAGTGAAATCTCGCGAGATTACCAAAACTGCTGGTTGAATTTGCTCTAATCGCGCGCAGTGAAAATTAAAGCGATCAGGAATTCGAAATGATATTCGTGAGAGACGACGACGCAAAATACATTTCCGAATGACATCGTCCGAATTCTATTCGGCAAAATGTCTCAAAGGCAAATCGCCTCGCCATTCGTGATGACTTCAAGGGGAAGGGATATTCAAATATGCATCTATCAATATATATATATATATATATATATATTTATATATATAACTATATATATATAAATTATATATACACACACAATTATCATGTGTGTGTGTGTGTATGTGTGTGTAAGAAATAGCAAATGTTGTGAAACTGGTACTGAGTATTTCAAAAAATGTTTTGGCAGTCACGTAATGAACATAACAGCTACAACTGCTTTGTTGTTCTCTTAATGAATATATATATATATATATATATATATATATATATATATATATATATATATATATATATATCTATATATATTGCATATACATATATTCATACTAAATATATATGTATATATCTACATAAATATATATTATATATATATACATATACAGTGTACGTTTCTCTCAACACACAACTCCTATCTCTCTCTCTCTCTCTCTCCTCATCCTTCTTCATCCCAGTGAAGAAAAGGCCTTAACTTGAGGACGGACTTGTCCTCGTCTAGGGTTACTCCACCCTTGTGTTGGATGGATGCCCTCAGACTTCAGCCTCCGCCCTTCAATATCTAGGTGGAGGAACACTCCCTTGCTGTTGCCCGGAGAGAGAGAGAGAGAGAGAGAGAGGAGAGAGAGAGAGAGAGAGAGCATTTTTCGTAACGTGGTATAGTAATTCCATCGCTCAAGTTCAGTTCATACGAATATTTCCATATTTTTTATTACATATTCACAAATAATTTTATCAGCAGCATTTGGAACAACTCAAGGCATGCATTACGTACACCATCTTTCTCTCTCTCTCTCTCTCTCTCTCTCTCTCTCTCTCTCTCTCCACACTTCGTCGCGCCCCGGAGTTGCCTAAAAACCCGGCGTGTGTTCCCACGGGCCCACAATCAAATATCGCTCGAGGAGAGCTCGGAGGAGGGAAACCTAAAAGGAAAACGGAGCGCCCTCACAAAACGCTGACAACGCCGTATTCGAGGAAGCGGAGAAGACGGTGTAGCTCCTTATATATGGCGTCTCCAGGCACCGTGTCACTGTAAGTATGGAGACCTATATTCCTTCTATAGAGTCACGTACAGGATGGGGTACATAAAGGAAACATATATATGTGCGCTTGTCACCGGAAGTCTCTCTCTCTCTACCCTAAACCTTACGTCGTACGGTGCTACTACTTTTTATATGTTATTCTGTAGAAAACGAATGAAGGAAGCGATATTCATATACAAACCTAAACCTCCCTGCTTACTTCAACTTTATGCTTATGTATATTGGTATATGCATACGTGTGTGTGTGTGTGTGTGTGTGTGTGTATATATATATATATATATATATATATATATATATATATATATATATATATATATATATATAATATATTTGTAACAGTGATAGTTTATAAAGCCATAAATATCGCTTAATTGGATATTAAATTATACTTGTGGTTTAACATGTGTGTATATATATAGTGCATAAATTTCATTCTCTCTCTCTCTCTCTCTCTCTCTCTCTCTCTCTCTCTCTCTCTGTAAACTCAGTCACATTTAAATATACAGTGGTTTGTTGCCCTACGGTCTAAAGTAAAAAAAAATGTAGATGCGGACTCCACCTCTCCATCCCACTCTTCTGAAGTTCGTTTATTAATTCTGAAATTTTATATTCCGTGTATTTCAAACTTTGCGAGGAGAAAGAGAAAGGAACTAAACCAAGATAAAGCCATACAAACACAAGAATGTACAGAATAAAGAATTTAGGCCAATGGCAAAGCGCTGGGACACATGAGGTCATTCAGTGCCGAAACGGAAATTGACAATAAAAGGGTTGAAAATTCATATGGAATAAAGGGAATATAAACGGAGGCATTGTAAAAGAATGAAAGGGGTTGCTCTCAGTGGGAGAAGGGACGCTGCAAAGTTATGCCTACAGCGCACCGACTGAGGTACACTGATGGCGATACCGCCCTACGGCGACAAACACAAGAATGTAATAGGGATAATGTCCTGTCGCATTACATGGACGATACTGTGACCTTGTAAAATGATAACAATGTACACAGCGATCAATCCTGGAGGAAAAATATCATTATTAATAAAACAAAGGTGAGAGAGAGAGAGAAAGAATCAATTACATATAGACAATTTTATATACATATATGATATATATATGTATATTATATATATATATATATACATATATATACATATATATATATATATATATATATATATATATATATATATATATATATATATGAATGTTTATTACATCAGGCGCTGGTTTGAACCCACGAGAGGACGAAACTATTATCACCTAAAAAAAAAACTCCCTTTCGGTTAACAGATATGAAAATATATTAATTCCGAGGTAGAGCGAATTGTATATTACAGGACATATGTAGCTCGATATATGCATGTATGTATATATATATATATATATATAATATATATATATATATATATATATATATTATATATATGGTACATTCATGGACGACAACATAAAAGTCTTACGGAGATCATAACAGGGCCATGACGCTTTCAATATAATCATCATAAACAGGACAGTGCCTCACTAAACGAAAATGCACGCAGGATACCTCTGGAGGGACCCAGCAAAATAATAAATGGCTATTCATGTATTTACAACCGGCATCAGTAGCGGTGGTTCTAAAATGTTCTGGTAGTAAATGAAGCTAACAGAATCTTCAAAAAGTAAAAGCTAACAGTATGTTCAAGTAACAAAAGAATCTAACAGACTGTTCAAGTAGCAAAAGATTGTAACACTGTTCAAGTAGCAAAGGAAAGATAACAACAGACTGTTCAAGTAGCAAAAGAAAGCTAACAACAGACTGTTCAAGAAGCAAAAGAAAGCTAACAACAGACTGTTCAAGTAGCAAAAGAAAGCTAACAACAGACTGTTCAAGTAGCAAAAGAAAGCTAACAACAGACTGTTCAAGTAGCAAAAGAAAGCTAACAACAGATTGTTCAGGCAGCAAAAGAAGCTTACAGAAAATAACAGCAATAACATCCGATGGCAACAGGATTAAGAAAAACTCAGTAGCAGTTGTATACTTGTACTGGTTAGATATAAACAGCAGCCGCTGAGAAAAAAAAGAAAATAAAAGTGGTAGCAGAGGCGGAAAAAAACCAAGACGATAAAAACTGGCCCCAAGTCAGAGGAAGAAGAAGAGCTAAGCGAGAAAACTTCCCACCCCATAAAACCTGGGCATTATTACCCTCCTGCAACGTGGAAGTCAAATTCTTACAGAGCAGGCTCGTCCTAACCCAACGCCGGACACGTACCGCACACGAGAAAGATAATAAAATGACAAATAAGACAAAAAAAAACGCTTCTCTCTCTCTCTCTTTTCTTATTTTTGTTATCTTGTTTTGCCCGTGTGAGCATTTCCGAGCAGCAAGAAAATGTCATGTTTTGTATGGAAAGGACAAGTTATCTTTACCAAATATTAAGATTAAAAGGATGAGGAGCAGGAGGAAGAAAAAGAGAACAAGAGGAAGATAAAGGGAGGAGGAGGAGGTGGAGGAGGAGGAGGAAAAAGGGTAGGAGGGGGAGGAGGAGGTACCTCGAACTTCGATAGATTCTCTTAGGAAAAAGTTTCTAACTTTGTCACTCGATTGACTTCTTTATTTATAGGAGAGAGAGAGAGAGAGAGAGAGAGAGAGAGATCCGTACATACTATATCTCTGGTAAGCTTCGGCTTCCAAGACTGAAATAAAATCCACTACCAGTCCAATCCTCGCACAAAATTTCGAAAAGTTATTCGTTCTTCTGAAGCCAACGGCGAATTAAAACGCAAACACACAAATAAATTAAATAAATAAATAATTAAATGAATGAGTGAATGAATAAATAAATAAATAAATAAATAAATTACATATTATATATATACACATATATAGTATATTGTTACCGCAGTACACATTGAATTCAATACCTTACATGATTTCAACTGCATCATACTACATTATTCTCATTCCTTCTTTCTTTACTCCCTCCCTCCTCCACTATCATAAAATTTCCTTAAACCTCCATCATACTTAAACTGCTTTACTCCAAATCACTTCACTTGTCATTCCCCTTTTTCATCACATGTCGTATTCCTCCTCAATTACTCCATTTCTTTTCCTTTCTACCCTTCACCCTTCCCAACTCCACTGTTTTTTCTTTTTTCTGTATTTCTCCTCTTCCTTTCTATATCCCATCTTTCTCTTCATCCCCATTCTCCCTCCTGAATCACTTCAACTCTACCACCTCATCATCTAATCCAATGTCTTTCATTCCACTATCTCTCTCCAGTGATCACTGTTCCTCCTCCTCTTCCTCCCATTTACTTCCTATTCTTCCTCATTTCTTTATTCTTCTTCTTCTTCTTCTTCTCTCCTTTACTCTCTACTGCATCCCCTGCCTTGCCTCACACATCCATTCATGAGTGGGAAGATGGGAGAAGGGGGGAAAATTGGGAAGGGGTGTGATGGAATATGGGGCGGCGGGGGGAGGGGGGAGGTGGGGGCGGGAGGGGGGAGGGTGAGGGGGGGATTGGGCCCGGGGGAGCCGGGGGTGGGGGTGAGGGCGTGATGAGGGGAGAGATACAATCCAGTCTATCACAGCTACAGTTTGCCTTCCATTATCGTGTTGACGACGCTCTATTTGTTGACTTGATGGCAACCGTGGTAAAGGTCGAAGCAAAGAAGAGGAGTGAGGAGGAGGAGGAAGGAGAGGAGGAAGGAGAAGGAAGGAGAAGGAGACGAAAGAGAAGTGTTAAGATGATGTGAGAATGTAACTATAAAAAAAAAACCAAATTGAGTAATGGGAGTAATATGAATCATTTATAAGAAGAAGAAGAATAAGAAGAGGAAATTGTTACAAGAAGACGTGGCAGCTCCCGGAATAAAAATATGAAAATAGTTGAAGAATAAATATGAATAGTTTGCATAGGATCGAGAAAAACTAGAAAATACAAAAAAAAAATTAGAAATAAAGAAATGAAAAGGGAAAAGAGGAACACGATGAAACAGACGAAAGAGAGAAGACGGAGATGTTAACTGACAAGATAAGAAAACACTAAGCAATAAGACGATATAGAAGAACCAATAGCCAATGGCACAGGGCAACGAATTGGAGAGGAAATCCCAAACTAAAGAAGGAAAAGAACCTCGAAAAGAAGGTGAAGAATCAGAGAACGAGGGGGGTTTTAGAGGGTGCAGAGGAAAGGGGGGTTGGAGGGGAAGGGGAGGGGGAGGGACTGTTAGGGGGAATGGGGGAAGGGGGCCCCCTTTAACAACGATAGCGATATCAAAGAGATAACGAAGATGCTCTCCCGCTTTACAAAGGGTCGAGATAAGGTTAACTGGTTCGTCAGCTCGGCTTCCTCGCAGTGTCGATGACGGCCAATGCAGGCGCGCAAGAGCATCTCTCTGTATGTTTGTGTGAAAGGGAGACACATAAAGGTGTTGATTGCCAATTTTGTGACTACACTTTAACG
>NC_061104.1:27042978-27057978 GCF_015104395.2 Macrobrachium nipponense
CACAAATACACTCGTGTATTACGACAGCAATCCACCAAACAGCAAAAACTCCAGCCAGCCTCTCATCTCCAAAACCCACCCAACCTTCCCCAACCATAGCCTCTCACTTTCGGGACCCCAACCCCCTCCCCCAACCCCATACCAAAACCCTTCCCTGCTCCCACCTCCCAAAACCTTTGGCTGCTCCTTCCCAAAGAAAGCTTTGCAACAGCATTTAATATCTGGGGGTTTATTGCCTTCTGAGACGCGGCGGAGGGCAAACTTTGGAAGTGGCGGATCCCTGTATATATTGCAAATTTCCTGGCCCCTCAGTCTGCAGTGCATACAGGGAGGGAGGGACCCGCCGGAATTTTCTTTGGCGCCCCCATTTTGAGAAAATGAGTGAGAGCCCAACTTATAGACTTGAGTTCGCGAGGAACGTTTTTGTGCTTTATTTTCAAGTGCCTCGACTAAGTTTCGAGGTTATAATGTTTTTCCGTTGGGTTCAAGTCTGACACTCGAGCGGTTTGGTGGACTTCGAAGAAACGTTTTTGTTATTACTATATAGGTCATGGTTGCCTTTTTTTCGCGCATTTCCTAACAAAGCAAATACTGGATTTCCTAAGATGTATTTTTACATACCTAAGCGGCTAACATTTATACTAATGTAACATGGAAAACAGTCTGTCTCAAACGAAAAAAATTTCATCTAATAATGGGATTTACCTAAGTACCGACTAGGTCAACTGGCGACCCTTACGCCAGGTTTCACAAAAGGTTACCCTTACACATATAACTGCATTTGGGTCCGTTTTTCAGGGGTCCTATGTTAACCTTAAGGCAAAAAAAAACAAACAAAAGGTAACCTTACTCAAAAATATTAAACAAAGTTAACCTTCCTACAAGGTCCCAAATAATCTTCTTTAACAACACCTGTGCTCCTACATACAGTGAATATGTGGACACTAACAGAAAAATTAGGAAAATTCCAAAAAGGCGGACTACAAACCACTGAGATTCGTGGCTGGGCAACGTTTAAAAGACTGTATCACAAATAAAAATGCATTAAACAGCAGAGAGCTGAGGTACCCTGAAACGAAAAAATTAATAAGAGACCAAAGAGACGCATGAGCACTGAGGCTTCAAAGGCTGAGGTGGCCTAGACGCGTAGAGGAGAATGGAAACCTCAAAGAGATGTCTTCCTTCAGGGTTGACTACACTGAAATGCACGACATCAATCACAGCCACATTCACCCATTACATTCTGTATCTATGATGAACCCCTAGTGCAGAAAACTTTCCTAAATTAGGGGCAAAATTAAACTTGAAAACATTAATGCTGATGATGATAATGACAATGATGATGATGATGATGATGATGATGAGGAGGAGGAGGAGGAGGAGGAGGAGGAGGAGGAGATGTAAA
The DNA here is from genome assembly GCF_015104395.2 of Macrobrachium nipponense. Classification (NCBI taxonomy): domain Eukaryota; kingdom Metazoa; phylum Arthropoda; class Malacostraca; order Decapoda; family Palaemonidae; genus Macrobrachium; species Macrobrachium nipponense. The sequence goes on from NC_061104.1 coordinate 27,044,384, forward strand.
AATAGCATGCAAGAACTTCTGCTCACAAGAATTTTTTTCCTTCTCTTAACCTTGTAATCCACTAAGGATTAGTGGAACACGCCGGAAGAAAATGACATAATTGAAAGCAAGTTCTCAGCAATAGAATTATCAACTGTAGTCTTTGTTTACAATGTAGTTTGCTGTGTTATGTTACATTTATAACTTATTATTATAAAATACACAGGTATAACAACAGAAATCTTTTAAGCAATTCTAAAAGGCAATGATTAATAGAGACTAAATTTAACAAAGGAGCAATGTTTGAAAGGCTGCCTATGGCCTATAGTACCTTGCAAGAAAGTAATAAGATGATTAATTAGAACATCAATTTCATTAATGTCTTCATTCCTTGTGCCTCCGATGTATACATAAAGCGAAACTTGGAGAGACCAAAGAAAGGTCGGTATAACGAAGAAGTCTAAAGAAGTCCCATTTCTGATTGATCACGAACAGAGCGATTATTCCTGCCGACCGATTTTAAGACTTTCAGCTCCGTCACGCAGAACTGCTGCTATTTTTGGTGAATGTTTGACGCGAAGCAACACACACACACACACACACACAGTGATTCTACCCAACACTTTTGTACTTGCAAATGCAAAGCCAAAAATGCAGCGTGAATATTGAATCCACTATCCTTTGCGAGTCGCTTGCACCCAAAAGGATATTACATGGTATACTATAATTAGTGCACCAATCTTTACCATGATTCGCAGCCGTGACCTACTGGGAAGAAACATAGTTCACAGTGACTTAACGCATTCTGCTCTTGATGGGTAAGTGTATAAAAACTACCGCCCGCGATGTAACTTAAAACCATACAGGGTCAAATCTCCGTCAGGGTAGGTGGGTTTATAATTTATAATTCCCTGGAAGTGGAAGTCATGCACAACGCATTGTGAATTCGACATTTATGAATTATTTGCAGTAAAATCTCTCTCTCTCTCTCTCTCTAGAGCGTCTCAAGTCACAGAATACGGTAAATTACAGATGAACGCGCGCATGCTCGATAAGCGGCGTGATGCAATAAAAGGTAAAAAGGAAAAAAAAAAAAAAGCCTTAGAAATATAAGTTAGAAACAGAGTAGCACCTTTCCCTCACGTACCAGCACCGCCGCTATTGCTACTGGTTCTATGAAATGTGACTTCTAATGACCGGGGGTGATTACATATGAATGCGTAATATTCACTTACATACATCGATATTGATAAAATACATTTATTCATATATATTTATATATATATATATATATATATATATATATAATATATATATATATGTGTGTGATATTTCCTTTTATGTATTGGATGTACATTCATACATACATACATACATACACACATATACATATATAAGTCATATCACATTACCGTGATTCATATACATACATCGAGCTACAAATGTCCTTTAATATCTAAATTCACTCTACCTCGGAATTAATATATTTTCATATATGCTTAATAAAAATTCCCCTTCGGTTAAGCATATATGGAAATATATTAATTCTGAGGTAGAGTGAATTAGATATTAAAGGACATTTGTAGCTCGATGTATATACATATATGTATAAATGAATCACGAAAGTTTGGAACGTGATAAATGCATAAATAAGGGTATAAGCTACGAAGGAAAGTGAAACACTGGAGAGGTTACAAGATCTTTCGACTCAACGTCCTTTACTTAGCAGACTAAGTAAAGGACGTCTAGTCAAAATATCTTGCAGCTACTCCAGTGTTTCACTTTCCTTCGAGGCTTATGCTTTTATTTATATATATATATATATATATATATATTATATATATATATATATATGTGTGTGTGTGTGTGTGTGTGTGTGTGTGTGTGTGTGTGTGTGTGTGTGTGTGTGTATAACGTAATAATACATATTTTGTTTAAGAAGTTACCTACCAGCGATGAGATCAAATTTCTCTCTCTCTCTCTCTCTCATTATGATGCATAGTACTCGATCTGTGTACGTAAAATCCTTGAATAAAGATCACGCAATGACACGCAATTCCTTTACCTCCAAAAGGACCAGAGATCGACTCTGCTTATGCAAATGTGACACGACAGATATGACATGACAATCTCCTTAGATGAAAGTGCATAAGGGTGACTTCACCCTTCAGAAAGCGAGTGTGCGCGTGTTTATAAAAGTGTTGCTAAAATGGCTCATTTTCTGGCGCGTTTCATAACAATGTTCGCCAACTTTAAACTTTCGCGCGTTTGTGGCTCGTTCGATGTCAACCTTAACGAATGTTCGTCACCATTACGAATATTCGTCAATCGCTGGCCAACGCCGGTAGCGATAACGAACATTCGTGACTCCAAGGTCTGCATTGGCAGCAACGACCAGCGCGACCAGTCACGCACGTGGTTGTAATCTGCCATAGACTGACATACGGCACGTCTTCGGCGAAGAAACGAATTTATGTATTTAAAAAAACATGGCAAGGGATTTTGGCATTTGTGACCCCTTGAAAAAAAAAAAAATAAAATGAGTCCTAAGCTTTACCTAGCCTAACCTCAAGTCCTCCGTAGAACGTGTAACCATGATCATTACTCAAGGATTTCAAGTGAACACAGATAAGAGTAGTATGCATAATAATGAGAGAGAGAGAGAGAGAGAGAGAGAGAGAGAGAGAGAGAGAGAGAGAGAGAGAGAGAGAGTTTTGCTCTCTTCTCTGCACTGTGATTTCATATTCGTAATACTGTTACATAATCTACTCTGTATGTAAATCAAATTCATATGTTCAGTTGTGAATCCATCAAACCCAATTATGTTGGTCATATCAAAGTAACCTTACTAAAAGACAATATAACATCACTGAAACTATGATCACATCTTCCAGTATTTTACAGACACTCAAGTGATAACCTGAATTAGAGCACCTTTTAGTTGTGAAGGTAATTACCTATAATGATTGATTGATCGATAGATTATATATAAATCAAAAAGAGTCGACTACCAAGTGATGGTGGAGGCAGTCTAAATATCTCTACAGAAACTATTGATTATGAAAAAGTACCTTTCAGTCATTTGGTCCATATCTGACATAGGTATAGGATACATACACATATACATATATATATATATCATAATATATATATATATATATCTATATATATATATATATAAATATATATATATATCTGTGTGTAAATGAATCACGACAGTTTGGAACGTGATAAATCCATAACTAAAGGTATAAGCCAAGAAGGAAAGATAAACAACGGAGTTCCTGCAAGATCTTTCGACTCAACGTCCTTTACTTAGCAGACAAACTGACTTACATGAGAAATTGAGAGTACATTATATATATATATATATATATATATATATATATAGATATATATATATATATATATATATATATATTTGTATAAACAAGCTTTATTAAATGAGGAGGAGGCGGGAAAAAGCTGCTATTAACGAATGCTTACGGAGAAGGCAAAAGGAGGTGAGTAAACAAAAGGAAAATACGGACAGCAGAGGAAAAGAGAATACGTGAATTATGAACTGACGGAAAAAAAAAAAAAACCAGGAAATGAGAACGAGATCGCACTGCTTGTTGAATGATTGATTTATGGGTTTTAAGCATAATGCCAAGCACTGGGGCAACTACGGCCATTCAGCGCTGAAATGGAAATTGACGGTAAAAGGTTTGAAAGGTGTAACAGGAGGAAAACCTCGCAGTTGCACTATGAATCAATTGTTACGAGAGGCTGGACAGTAAGATGGAAGAAAGAGAATATGAAAGGAGGTACAGTAAAAGAATGAAAGTAATTGCAGCTAGGGGTCGAAGGGACGCTGCAAAGAACTCAATGTGATGGGTACGGTGAACCGCATGAGGTGCATTGACGGCGCTACCAACCCCCCCCCCCCCCCCCCCCCCCCGGATCTCGCAGCTTGTGCAATCCCCGTACCGCGAGTCAGCGAAATCCCGACATAAATCCGAGTGTCAAGTTTTAAGCGTAAATCCCTCTTGAGGAGTGAATCCCCTCTTAATTGGATTCGCTCGACGTCGACGTACCAAGAGTCGTCTGCGTAACAGCCAGCAGCCTACTTACGTCCATCTTTACGGATTCTACAGCAGTCTTTTATTTTTTATTTTTTTATTTTTTTTTTGTCTGTCAGTCAGCACCTACTCTTTCCACCCCCCTCAGATCTTAAAAACGAATGAGGCTAGAGGGCTGCAAATTAGTATATTGATCATCCAACCATCAAACACACCAAATTGCAGCCCTCTAGTCTCAGTAGTGTTTTTCTTATTTCATTTCACATTAAAGTTAGCTATGATCGTGCGTCTTGCACCGCTACAGGAGCCAACAACGCAGGCCACTACCTCTGGCTGGAAGTTTCATGGGCCGTGGCTGAGAGTTTCATACATCATTATACACTGTACAGAAAACTCGATTCTTCGGCGCATTTTTTACTTGAGTAGATTTGTCTTTGAAGTTTACCGCCATTGATAGCTTCATCCATTCACGTAGCTCGATTTATTTCATGTGAATATATTTCATAATATATTCACCAGCCTCTTCATGCTTCAATTTCCCGTTATTTCTAATAACTTGCTAAAACATGAGCATAAATCATCTGATAGGCTGACATTCAAGAAAGTCATGCACGTGGGCATTAAATAAATGTGTCTAAAAATGACATAAACACCCAAAACGAGTGATGGAAGAAAGACATCCAACAGCAAAATTAGTAGTCGTTAAAAGCAGCCTTTTGAATGCTTTCGAGTATTCGCATTGCAGACATCTTTAGCAATAACAGTAAACATACCCTCTTAAAGACGTGTGCACTGTACTTTTGCTTCTACCTGATTTCGTCATCTGTGGCGGGTGTTTAATAAGTGTATGAGTATATGTGTACATAGAGGCATAAACATATCTACACACACGCGTGTACATCCAGGCATCGCCACGGAACCAGCCGCGAGATTTACCCCACTTCCTTTCAAATGGTCTCACAGCTACGTGACATCATCGGCGAGAAGGCGATGAGGTAGCAACATTCTCTTAAGGTTGCATCATTCTTCTGTGCCTCGACTTACTTACTTACTTACTTACTTACTGTTCCTTCAATTTCTCCTCCTCGAGGGGAGACTAATTCACCATAATTCTACCTTCTGCGTACCGTTGTCTTCTGAAGATTCTCTCCCCCAGACTCCCATTGCTTCAAATTAAATTAAATACAGTAAGGGGGTTTCTTTCCATATTGTTGCATTGAGTGGGATCTCTGGTTTGATGCGGTTGTGTGTTTTAAAACAAATATGACTATGACTTTGGGCATTTATGATATATACCCGTACAGTGTTTTCTTGGATTGCTTCAAGCTCATATACATTGAAGATCTATCCTCCATTCGACTATCACCAAACCTGTTTTCTATTGCTCAACAAACTGTTCCTATTGACCCATTTCCTATTCTTAAAACTGCTATTCTTCAAGCCGCTACCCTCCGAACGCCTATCCTTCACTTGTTTACTAACCATCTGGCTACTACCCTTAATTATAAATGTCTATCCGTCGGTCACTTTTCCCTCTAAGTCTTCCATCCTTCTGGTCTTCCCTCACATCCCCCCCTCCCCACCAACAGACTATCCTTCTACTCAGAAAACAATGGAGTCGAAATGGCGCCAAGAGAACAAACATCAAATGCCAACATCTACAGCGCATCACGCAGCCCACAGTGTAAGTGGTAACCCCCTTCCGCCTTCACTTCAAGTACAGAGTGAAGCAGATACCACAGTCTGTAGTCATATCTTCAAGAGTCATTTGTTTACATAATTTACAATGAGAGAGAGAGAGAGAGAGAGAGAGAGAGAGAGAGAGAGAGAAAGTTCGAGCTCTTTGCACTGGTTATGATTATTTGCCTCGTCACTGTCTTGTGATTATGCGACTAATGGAAAGTGTATGAATCTTGAAGGAATAATCAGTAAACAAATAAAGCACACGCAAATGTCACACAGAGGGCAAAAATGAATCATGCATTATGTGAAAACATCTTTCATATAAAGAAGATAAAAACTAGAACTAGAACCAGTTCTAAAATAGGAAAAAATGAAGGCTGCTTTCATTCCATTCTTGTTTTCATCGAACCTGTGCTAAATATGGATACTAGGTTACCCGTCACATTAGTCTCGGTTTACGCCTTCCAAAAATTCAATTTAATCGACGAATCAACATGCACCTCCAGCCCCCTGTGGGGTAGATGATAATGATATTAATAATAATAAAAGTGGAAGCTTATCTAGGCCCCGCCAGGTATTTCAACACTGTAAAAAGGACTGCAAAAGATAACAGAAGATACGGTTTGAAATTCGACGGCGACAGATGACACAGATAAAGAAAAGAATGAAAGTCGTTTTGAGAGATTTATAACTAGGAGGATGGAGACGTTGAGAGAGAGAGAGAGAGAGAGAGAGAGAGAGAGAGAGAGATCAAAGACAAACGACAGAGCGATCACAGGAGCTGAACTAATGAAGCCAACATTTCAAAATATCACTGAAGAAAGGAATCCCGCCCAGAGATGTCTCGAGATTAAAGGAAGAAATATCGAGACCATAATCCTCAGCCATAGGTCACCATCTGACCTACAAGGAAAGCGGGAGAGAGAGAGAGAGAGAGAGGGGGGGGGGGGGACCCTTCATATCCAACAATAAGTCGCATGCTAACTTAGAGGATTTAATGATTGATTTGTAAACTTTTGACATACGTGCCAAGCACTGGGGCAACTAAGGCCATTCAGCGCTGAAAAGGTTTGAAAGGTGTAACAGGAGGAAACCATCGCAATTGCACTATGATTCATTGTTACGTGAGGGTGGACAGTAAGATGGAAGAAAGAGAATATGAATGGAGGTACAGTAAAAGGAACGAAAAGGGGTTGCAGTTAAGAGCCGAAGGGATGCTGCAAAGGACCTCAAGCAATGCCTGCATTGCACCGCATGCATGAGGTGCACTGACAACACTAACCGCACACACCAACGGGGCCGAACTTAAAGGAGGGAATGAATGGCAGTCAATAAGATAATAGTCTTTACATGTAGGTCTCAGGTTAAACTGGAACCAAAGAGGAAGGGCGGCCATCGACCAGACAATAGGTCACAGATTGGCCAGAAGAGAACCCATACACATATCTATATGATAGATCATCGGCTGACCTTGCCAAAGTCACAGGCTTTGAAGGGAAAGAGAAACACGTACACAACACATTAGGTCACCAGCGAGACCCTACTGAGGTCAATGGAGGGAAGGTGAGCGGGGTGATTTAAATTGGAATGAAAGGATGAAAAAGGCGAGGACGAGATCGAGGAAATAATAAAGACGAACTACAAGACCGATAATGAGGAGGGAGTTCAACTAAATGGGGAGTGGTGCAACACCGATGCAAGTTCCTCGCTTGACGAGTCGGCAACGTGCTCGACTACCGACCTCAGGGTCCGAGTTCGTTTCCCCGCTCTGAGAACAAGGAATCGGGGGAATTTATTTCTGGTGATAGCAATTTATTTCTCGACGTGGTTCGGATCCCACAATAAGCTGTAGGTCCCGTTGCTAAGTAACCAATTGGTTCCTAGCCACGTAAACATATCTAATCCTTCGGACCAGCCGTAGGAGAGCTGTTCATCAGCTCAGTGGTCTGGTTAAACTAAGTAATATACTTAGACAACGATGTAAATGGAGAGCGGAGGGAGGAAGAGTCAAGTTGAGAGCGGAGTGAAGGGGAGGGGGGGAGGGTGGGTAGGGGGAAATGTAAATGATAGTAAAGGGCGTAGCACGTCAATGGGGAGTGGCGAGAGGAGTAGGTAAACCGGGAGTGGAGGAAATTGGAGGGGCGAAACCTTCAGTAAAGCATATGTTGTCAAAATTTAAATATTAGGTGATGGCCTCTCAACTACTGCCAAAGTTAGAGTTGCTTCTTTCTTTACACCTCTAAACAGCGCCGATATTCATACAATATAAATGTCGACTCATATTTTGTACTAAGTCCTATGACGACGCCATGGGTTTCAGTATTACACACACACACACACACACACACACAGCCTCATCCAGAATTATTTCTAAGACTTATAATAAGGCGTACATGTTGGAGACAGCTAACGAAGACGTACAAACGCATCTAAAAATCATACAGTAAGCTTATTAAAAAAAAAAAGGTCGCAAAAAATTCAAATTGTATAACGATCACCAAAAATTCGCTGATCAAATCTGATTCTCTTTTCAAGTATAATGGAAGTAAATGCTGCCAAGCTTTTGAAAGAAAGGCATAAGAATTGCATTGAAAGCAAAAACTACGCAAAATTTGCAAAATAAACTTGAGGACGGAAATATTTGTAGCATCAACATACAACAGTACTAGTAAGAATGCGCAAACTTATAAAAATAATAACAATAATAATACCGAAATAATTACAGTAGATAATGTAACGTATAATAAAAATAATGTGGGACCGACAAAAAAAAAAAAAAAAAAAAAAAAAAAAAAAAAAAAAAAAAAAAAACTGGCACCACTGTCATAAAAAGGCGAAGTGAAACCACCCAACCCTAAAAATAGAATGAATGACCACACGCGAGAATGTCTTGCCATAACTGACTTTCCGAATAAGGATCCAGACAATGGGTCGCACCCACCCATGCCCACGGCGTGCCCAAGGTTACGGACGGAGGCCAGACTCAGGATGCCACATGCCAAGGAATACCCTTCCACCCGCAGATGGCTAGGGGTATTGAGAGCAGTGTGCATTCTCAGCCATTCGTGTCAAAATCGTAAGATTTTCTTCTGTATCTAACAAAGAAATTCTACGGTTAATGAATTTCAAGTTTGGACTAACCGTCCTCCAGCTCGGGGACAGTATTTCTCACAACAGGTCCCTCTTATTCAGGATGCAGAATGTAGGCACGCTGGGCAGAGCTGCGTGACGGTACGAAACGTCTCTTAGTAGCGAAAAGCATTCATCTCACCGTTCTTTTTCATTCAAGGGTAAACGGTAAACAAGAGAGAGAGAGAGAGAGAGAGAGAGAGAGAGAGAGAGAGAGAGAGAGAGAGAGAGGTTTATATTTACATATTTTTAATATATAATATGCAAGTGCATGTATATACACTACATATATACTATGTACACATATAATACATAGTATATATGTAGTATATATACATGCACATGTACATTATATATTAAAAATATAATAATGTACAAGTGCAGTATATTAAATAAATATATATATATATATATATATATATATATATGTTATATATATATATATCAATTACCCACACTTCTGTTCACCTTAAAAAGCGTGTATTCAGATGTTGTACTTCCGCTTCTCTAGAATAATGAGAAAGAAATCACAGCATGGCAATACCAAGTCAAGAAAATACAATGATGAAAACTTCCAACAAACAAGAAGAGAATCTGATCATCAAAATAAAAAATAAAAAAATAAAAAAACAGAATTTTGAAGATCACAATATAAACAAATAGAAATCTAATAAGCCAAAAAGACGAAAAAAACAACGCGCAACATTCCAATGGCCTACAGAAGCAACAAAAGCGCTTTCAACAGCGGGGAAAACAGCGCTTAACCAAAAATAGCGCGAAGCTTCACAAACGCATGAACGCAGCCTCCAACAACAGGGCAGGTCTCCCTCCCTCCCTCCCTCCCTCCAAGGTCAAATAAATTTGACATCCACCCAACCCAGCAAAGGCGCGATTCTTCATTCCTTTCCCGCCCAATTAAATCCTCCCTTGCCTACGGCTTTCACGCCGATTTAATCATCTGTTTTCTAATGTCTGTGCAAGTTTAACTTCTTTCCGTGCCGTTTCAATCACTCCTTATCTTATGTCTAGGTGAACTTCGTGTCGTTAACGCCCAATAAAGCATCGGTTTTCTCATCTCCATATTTTTTTTTCTTCACAGCCATATCGTCCCTTGTCCAACATCTAAGTCGACTTATTTTCTTGTATACAAATGAAACAATCTATTCGCAAATTTCTATCAAATAGTACTTCGTCCACGCTTATTTACCTAATCGGTGACCTATTTTTAATGCAAAGCATTTATTTCACTCGGTGAAATAGTGTTTCCTTGATCCTAAGCGAAGAAGCTTATCGTTTTCTAATTTATATATAAATATAACTTTCTTACAAGTTTTCTTACTTGTAAGTTTAACTTCCTTAAGGCCTACTACATCATCCGCTTTCGTTTTTCTTTTTCTTACTTGTAAGTTTAACTTCCTTAAGGCCTACTACATCATCCGCTTTCGTTTTTCTAAGTGAATTTAACCAAATTTACAATTCAACCATCCGTTTTCTAATTTCAATATTAAACTTCTTAAAAGACAACAGTATCCTACGATATCGAATTTCTCAGTGAATTCAAATGATTTCAAAATTAAATCAGCCGTTTGCTTATCTATAAGTGAATTTCACTTTCACAAAAATTAAATCAGCCGTTTTTTAATTTCCGATATCGAATTTTCATGTTCGGGTTTCACCAGTTTTACAATTAAATCATCCGTTTTATTATTTCTAAATATGTTTATCTTCTCTCACGCCAATTAAACACATCCGTTTGCTATATAATGATTAAATTCAACTTCCTTCAGCAGATATAGATTGTACGTATACGTTTCACAATTTCTAAGAAAATTTAACTCGTTCACAATAAATAAATCACCCCTTTTCTTATTGCTTAATAGATTTAAAACTTCCTTCATGCCAATTAGATCATCAGAGGCACAATTTCTACGCGAATCAACTTATATCGACCTATTATATCACCAGTTACCAAATCAAAAGCAATTCTGAAGAGGAGGTTTGCGAGATTATCGACAAGTTTTGCCATCCACTATGGATGGCAACATCAGCAAGTCATCGTCTCCTAAGCAGACTGGAAATCTGAGGAAGGAGAGGTCATAATAGTCGCATATTCATGAAACTGCCGTGCAAACTTCCACAATAAAGGATATACGGTATATTTAATGAGAGAGAGACCTTCGATCCGTCTCAGAGCCTTCATTTGATCTGCGCATGAGGGACTGACTGATCGATTTATGAAATTTAGACTGTCAAGCCAAGCACTGGGACCCCTTTCGGCCATTCAGCTCTCAAGAGTGAAAACAAGGGAGTAGGGGATGTTAGAGAGCATAATAAGGAGATCTGGAAAATAATGGAGATGTATAAGAATCTAAAAGTGGAACAGGAACAAACCACCACATTTGCACTAAGAAGTGAGAGTTAAGAGAGTTTTGACATCAAGAACGAAGACCAGAACGGAGAATGAATGTCGAGTTGACGCTTCAAAAAACTGGCGCAGATAGGGACTCAACCGACGCTGCAAACACCCTTTGGTAATGTCTACTGTGCCCCACAGAAGGTGCACTCACGGCACTATCCCCGTACAGGGGTATATGAGAGAGAGAGAGAGAGAGGAGAGAGAGAGAGAGAGAGAGAGAGAGACTTGATTACCAAACAACCTGAATACGACGAACCCTCCACGTCCACTGCCAATACGCCAATCAGCTTACGCTAAGCTTAGAAGTGGAGCAAGCGGTATTCAATAGGCGTTTTCGGACGAGACCCGACCGCGTATACGCCCAAGCATGAGAGCGCCCAAAACCCCTGGCGTAAAATCGTTAAAATACAATTTGTGAAGTAATAATCCATAATCCGGATCAAAACAAAAATTAAATATAATTTCCGAAAGCAATAAAATGTAATCCGAATCAACATTTTTCACAATGGATACGATAGGGCTTTAATCAGAGGGCCGCCATTCCACCGTCAAAATTTTCGGGGTAAAAATTCCAATTTTAGTTTGCAACGCTCGTCCAAGGGGTCCCATTATCAATAGAGGCTACGCAGCCATAAAAATAACTGTTGTCGTTTTTAAATAGGAGCAAATACTGTTTATTTGCTGTTGATAACATATGGTGTTTCCCTTCATACACAGTGCTTTGAAGACTCTTCCATTGTTTTGTTTACGATCGCAAGCACATAAAACCACACACAAAAATACTAAATAAATACGTAAATAGATAAATAATTGCAAATATTTATATATGATATTTATATACACACATACATCATACACACATGTTTGCATGCATGCATGCATAGCTCTACGTTATATATAATAGATATATATATACATATATATATATATATATATACACACATATATATATTATATATATATATATATATATATATATATATATATATACCATACACAAATACATTATATATATATATTATATATTAAATATATATGAACGAAAAAATTTAGTTATAATATATATATATATATATATATATATATATATATATATATATATATGTGTGTGTGTGTGTGTTTTGTGTGTGTGTCCTGTATGTGTATGTTGAAAAAAGGATTTACCACCACCTATGTCATGCAAGTAATGAGTTTAATATGAAAAAAATGTGCAGAAAACCTACAGACGCATTTACATACATGCACACACAAGCGCGCGCGCACACACACACACACACACACATATATATATATAATATATATATATATATATACATATATATATATATATAAGTGTGTGTGTGTATGAATGTAAATACGTCTGTAGATTTTCTGCACATTTTTTCAATTAAATCCATTACTTGCAGGACATAGGTGGTGGTAAATCCTTTTTTTTTATTTTCTGCTGAAGCCACCTCCAAAAAGGGAAACTGCTGGTTGGTGTACATATATTAGTAACTGCATATGAATACATATAACATAAGCCCTCCAGGGCAGGACCTAGTGCAATTTGACTATACAAAACACGAAATCTTGCCTAACTAAAAAAAAATATATGAAACCCTGAATTTACTGAATATCTAATTATGGAATTTTTAACGATTCCACATGAGCCCAATTTCGATCCACACACTAATTATGTAATCAACTTTCTATTTATAAAAGCAAGCACACACTCTAACCTATAAATTCACTCATTATTATTAGAATCATTAGTGAAATTTATCCACCAATACAACTAACAGCAACAATATCGTGAACGAATTCATATGATCCAAACCAAAGAACCCACTGACTACCTGACGAAAGTTTCTGAACAAAACCCGAATTACTCAACACGAAAGCAACAAGGTCGGGGGAATTATAGTAATATTATGCATATAGTCTACGAATATAAACACACAAGGGCACCTTCATTCACAAAATAGAGAGAGAGAGAGAGAGAGAGAGAGAGAGAGAGAGAGAGAGAGAGAGAGAGAGAGAGCGCACGTGTGTCCGTAAGACGATCCCAACTCAACAACAAAAATGTTGGGTCCTGTTGTTGACGAAGGACGCGCCCTTGGCCATGGCCAACGTACCCTTCGCCATGCCCCCGTACCCAGCTCTCTTTAAAAGACCACAAGGGACCTTTAACACGGTCATTACAGGGGAAAGAAACACTCCATAAAATTTACATAATAGGTACTCTGTCCCCACGACTTGCTAAGCAAGGAGTCGGGAAAGGGACAATTAAATTAAAATAAAGACAAGTCTTCCTTAACGTAGTGCCCTTTAAATGCACCCCCAAA
>NC_061104.1:27062978-27072978 GCF_015104395.2 Macrobrachium nipponense
GACATAATAAAGAGGAAAAATCATTCATTTGTCACATAAATAAATAACAAATGGTGTTACTATTCTCTCTCATTTTCTGAGGAGATTAATTTCCTAACGGTCTGTATTTAGTCTTTGAACATTTCCCCTCACCTATTCACAGTTGTGTGATTGGTTCTCCTGTCTTATTTTTAAGTCTGACGGTAAGTTTAATCATTGACATATTGAGGGCCCCATAGACTGAACGAATGTATGAACGACTGTCTGAAAGATTGTCGTTATCCACACACACACACACTATTCAGACAGTATGAACGATCTCCTCACCGATTTCAGTCTGAACAAAGATTTTGTCTCGGGAAGATATGGCATCATCTCCAGAAGAAACGCGCGCGATAGCGTTTTATCGGCAGACAAACACATATATACACTGAACGACCTGTGTATGACAGAGTTAACTCGCAAGGCAGCAACCTGGTCGTGACAGATTCCCGCTGAGATCGTTCAGACACGAAACTCCGCCCTCTTTTGCATTTAGACAAGCCCATACACAATGTTTTTGCGAACGATACAAACAATCCTTCATACAACCGTTCAGTGTATGGGGAATCTTACTTCGACTGCTGCCTACGACCACCGTTGCTGTTACTCCAGAAAAATATACACCGTCGATGAACGGATAAATCCAATTCTTTTATTGGTACCTGAATAAATAAAAGCGCCATCTTAACATAGAGACTTCCAAAGAACCTATTTTGCCAGCCAGCGGAATAACTGACCCTGTGAATGTGCCGGAGTATTTCCCACCCTAAAAACCAGCACGAAGTCTTGGAATGACAGACCGAAGACTTTCCAGACAGCTTTCGTTGAGTTTCTTTGGAACGACACTTTCATTTCTCATACAAATCAATACTTTCTCCGCACACAACACGACGCGATTGAACGTGTCAGGAGATCTAAGGAAAAATCAAATGTCTCCGATAGTCAGTGCCGCATATGTATGTATATAATTCAGATATTCCCAAACTTTATATAAACACCCAAGGCAACCCCTGTACATATATATATATATATATATATATATGATATAGTATATACTATATATATATATATATATATATATATATATATAATCATATACCATTGCTTTCGAGCTGTGTAAATTCAGATCAGCATTCATTTTGCCATTAACATGTATATTTCAAGACTTCTTGCGAAACCCCTGATGATGGAACAAGGGTTCCGCAGAACCCTGGTTGGGAATCGCAAGGATGTATATATAATATATTATAATATTATATAATATATATATATATATATATATATATATATATATATATATTATATATATATGCATGTATGTATGTATATAATGAGTGTGTGGGGGAGGGGATGTTTGCAATTTTAATTAATGCATCTTCACAACCATCTTTATAATGGTCTTTCCATTCTGAATAATAATCACAACCAAAACCAAAATAACTGAAAACGGAAATTACAGCTATAACAGTAATGAAGAAACAATTTTATTATAAAAACCCGTAACCATACCATAATATATAATAATAATATGGTAATATTTCGATTAAACCGTCGCAACAAAGCTCTGCTTTAATGCATCACTTGCAAACTCCCCTGGCGTCCAAGGCACAACTTGAACCAAGTTCGTGCACCACTACCAAAACATCACTTTAAAACAGCCGCTAAACAATGGCGTATTGCTGCGTGAACTTTCTGCAACCTTTGCAGCCGCCCACCGCCAACAAAGTTGGGCTTCGTATATGAATAAGAACAGGCGTCATCGCTCCCGGCCGTTTTTTGAAAGCCTGAATGCGCCATTATTCGTGTCCGTTTACAGCTAAGTGGTCGGGGTGGGTGTTCATTCTGATTGTCTATGTATAGCAAATTAGAAGTTACGATACACTTCTTCGGTGTGTGACCAAACCAGGTCTTTTCCCACCGATCAATAAATATGTGTCTCTTCTTCTAAACTCGAGGCTAATCTCTCTTCCTCGAAGTGTTCTACGTCGTCCTTCGTGATCAAGCCCCACCCGTTCGTCACTCATCATTTATTTCTCATTTTCTCCCGACCTGGGCTGCAAATGGACATTCAATAGCCCGTCCCACTGACCTCGGCTATTTACTCATTCATATTAACGCCTTTAATCAACATAAAATAACATTCTTTATAAATTAATTAGTATTTTTCTTAGGATACGAACATACGCATTCATATATTTCTCGAGCAGGGCACGCTGCGGCTGTCACTATAAAGAAATTTATTAGAGTAAATAATTTACGGAGTCGCGTCTGTGACTAATAAACAGTCATCATTCCGTCAGACTAAAAAAGAAGGCAGTAGAACCAATCACACAGCTGAATTGGTAAGGGGAAATGTTCAAAGACTAAGTACAGACCGTTAAGAAATTAATCTCTTCAGAAAATGAGACAATAGTAGCACCATTTGTTATTTCTTGATGTGACAACTGGATTTTTTTTTACTTTTTGCCGAGAAAACTATAAAAAAAAAAAAAAAAAAAAAAAAAAAAAAAAAAAAAAAAAAAAAAAAAAAAAAAAACTCAGGAAACAATAATTGTGGACGAGGGCGAACAACGAACTGTAGGTATTTCGCTATTTAATAAACAGTCATCTGAACAATGCAGTGTTACACTTAAGTCTGCGGTAAGCAGCTATTAAGTATTCCTTTCCACCTGAAGCTCACTGAAAGACATGGTCACCGAAACAAATCCCATAAAAATTAAAATGGAGAAGTTTCCGTTTGATGCGGCCTCCGTATAACAGCTTTATATATGATAATATGCAAAATATCTATCTATTCTGTGTGTACCAACGCTTAGACTTCCTGCTGCTGCCCCAATGGCCCTTGTATAAGTATGCAGAATGAAGGAAAGTACCTTGATTGGAGATTCGGAAGGGTTACGTAATGTCCCTCTAGTCGGGACTTGCCGTCTCGTCCCTCTCTTACAGCACCGAAATTTTGAGGTATGAGTACAGTAATAAGAATAAAAATGTTACATGTACCAAAATTAGTCGCCCAAAGACAACCACATTCACACAAAAAAAAAATGTACTGCACAAGTTACAGCATAGTTTTAAAATACACAAGTTACAGCAACACTCAGGATAGTCCAGAAATACGCAAGTTACAGCAACACTCAGGAGTCTTGAAATATAAAAGTTACAGCAACACTCAGGATAGTCCAGAAATACGCAAGTTACAGCAACACTCAGGATAGTCCAGAAATACGCAAGTTACAGCAACACTCAGGAGTCTTGACTATTAAAAGTTACAGCAAACACTCGGAGTGAAATATAAAAAGTTTACAGCAAACACTCAGGATAGTCTTGAACAACAAAGATGCAAGTATTGATTGATTAGCTTGCCATTATGGCCACAAGCCCCTAAAGGTCATCAATCAATAAAAGAAAGAAACGAAGACCTTAACCTCACGGAAAGGAATCGTTTACAGATGCCATCACAGAATCTTTCAGCACACCTTCCTTCAAGTTCCGATGAGGGAGGGAAGGGCTCGCTGAGCCAACCCACAGGAGGAAATTAAATGCAGCTTGGGTGCCGTGGAATAATGAATGACCCCACTGGTCAACTCATCATCGATTATATCGCTTCTTTATTTGTCTCATTTATTCATTTCGTGCGTTGATTTTTTTTTTTTTTTTTTTTTTTTTGGTATGGTGCTTTTACGTTGCATGGAACCAGTGGTTATTCAGCAACGGGACCAACGGCTTTACGTGACTTCCGAACCACGTCGAGAGTGAACTTCTATCACCAGAAATACACATCTCTCACTCCTCAATGGAATGGCCGAGAATCGAACCCGCGACCACCGAGGTGGGACGCTAATACCATACCAACCAAGCCGCTGAGGCGCTTGTGCGTTGATTCAGTTTACCTGTCCTTTTCTCTTTCAAATAACAGTGCGATAGTAGATCCCTAAAAGAGTGAGTAGAGAGAGAGAGAGAGAGAGAGAGAGAATCCGGGCAAAATGGACGATTACCAAATGAGTGATTCGTAAGATCATGCTTGGCTGCTCTGCCATGAAATCTCCCATGACGCTAATCACAGAAATTTAATCTGCCATCAACTTCCCCACAACCACCACCTTCTGTCCACCCCCCCCACCCCCCCCCCCCCCCCGTCCCTCCTGCTCCCTCATCACCAATGTCCTCCTCCTCCTCCTACTCACTCTCTACTTCTCAACCCCTTCTTTCTCCTCCAATTCCATCAAGAAGTTGTTGCTTCATCGTCCGCAATAGTTCTACATTGTCTCGATCTCCACCACCGCTTTCCTCCATCATCACAATCTCCTTACTTCGTCCTCCTCCACCAATATCGCCATCTCCACCACCTCCTCCTCCCCACGACGCCGCCCCCTCCCCAACGCCATCGTCCCGTTACATCTTCTCTCCTCCTCCTCCTCCAACAACATACCATCTTCTCTATTACCTTCCAGTTTTTCATTACCTCTCCACCACCGGATTCATCTCCATCGCCTCCTCTTCCTCCTACCTCCTCCTTCTGAGCAAAATTTTTTCTCACACAAGAGCTGCATCTTCTCCGCCCTCTCTCTCTCTATCTATCTATCTATCTAACCTTTAAAACATGACCCAATGGCATTTCATAAGATGATCGATTTTAGAGCAGGTAAGCTTTAGCCAGATACACTAAAGCAATGCACCAACAGACGGCAAAACTCGCCCGCAACACAGGGAAATACATAAATGATAATTTATAAGAACTATAAACTATGTGGAATACAGCTGAATTACCATAATTTCGTGCCTAAGAAGATTACCAGTACTATATATTATATATATATATATATATATATATATATATTTATATATATATATATATATATCTGGTATACTATATATATATATATATATATATATATATATATATATATATATATGTATATATATATAATATATATATAGAAAATATCATCCCTAAGATACACCCTAAGGAATACCAGGTAAAAACTGCTATAAATATCCGTCGTCCTAATGTAAGAACACCCAAACTAAAATTATTTCTCTCTCTCTCATACTAATCATACTGACAATCCTAAAAGCAGGGCACTACTAAACTATACTAACCTCTCGTCATCTATTCTTAAAGAACACACAACCAATCCGATTTTACTAAAAAATACATAACGCCAACTCCTTCCCTTTCCATTGCAGTGGAACTTTTTCTTACCCCCAACCACCCTGCAGTGACATAAGTAAAGCTCTAAATCTGCCTTGATGCGCTTCGTACGAACGCGGCCGTGGGGCGGCCGGGGGGGGGGGGGGGTTGTAACATGGGTGTGCGTTGAACTTCTTTGCTATTATTACTATCACCATCATAACTAACTCGGCACCTTTTCCCTTTTGAAGGTGTTAACCTTTCGTGTCTCTGCGAGACTTTTCATGTAATGATATTGCCAGTCCACGCACGATCGACTTTTCACTAAGAGGCCTAATACTTTGCTTCCCCGTGGGGTAGATCTCGTCTCTCTCGCTGATTGAGCGAAGCTAAGATCCTTGTGCCAGAGGATGTTATTATAGAAACCCCATCAGTTAACCTACTGTTATTTTTCCTTTATATTTCCTAGGTAACCTAGCCTCAATTGTCAAAAACGGATGGCTCCAGAAGGTGCTTTTTTCATTAATGGTGAGATGATATGATATTAACTTCAGTAACAATGAGATAGTATAGTAAGTTAATAACGAAATACTGATAGTAACGATCTATAACATTATTACGACCATCATCAATTTTGACTCTGATCATTACCACCAATTGACTCGTTAACGTAATACCGCATCGCAAAGCCATCAACTCTATTAATCTTTCTCAGACATTAATATTTTAACAACGATACTTTTCCTTCTATCAATAGCAAATCAATAACCAACATCAAATTCAATCCCATTAAATGAACACTATCATCAAGTCTTAAAAGGACACCAGAACCGATAAAGAAATACCAAACTATTTTTTCTTATATATAACTTCAACTCGATATTCTCCAAACTGAACCGAATTAAAACCAAGCGAAAAAAAATTTAAAAAAAATAAAAATTAAAAATTCATCTTGGGTAAAAGTGACTTGGCCAAATATTCCCGCCCGGTCAATATTACATTAAAAAATGTATATAAAGTTACTCTGGATGCAAATCGGTTATCCTCTTAGCGGTACACAGTTCACTGACTTTCTTCCCTTCCACTGCCTAGCTTTGGAATTCTACTCCTGCGTCCGTTTTTCCTGACTCGTAAGCATCCATCGTTTATCCCTTTGGTTTTTGTTTGTTTGTTTGCATGGCGTTTTTACATTGCATGGAACCAGTGGTTATTCAGCTACGGGACCAACGGCTTTACGTGACTTCCGAACCACGTCGAGAGTGAACTTCTATCACCAGAAATAAGTATCTCTGGCCCCTCAATGGAATGGCCGAGAATCGAACTCGCAGCCACCGAGGTGGCAGGCAAAGACAATACCAACCACGCCACTGTGCCCGTCTCATCGCTCTAGGCTAACGCCTTCAAGCAAGTTGGATGAAACAATCAATCAAGTATTTTGGAGAATTATTCCTACAGAACCATCCATATCCACTGAGAATATTCCTCGAAATGAATGCATAAATTACACGCCAATATATACTATAGTTCTACTACTAAATGAAAGCGTATTTAATATGCCAAATATTCCCCTTTCAATATGGTTTGCTTGAATGAAGTGATAGTACCTGTCCCGTGATTTATGGCCTAATGTTTGTATGATGTTTTTACGTTGCATGGAACCAGCGGATATTCAGCAACGGGACCAACGGCTTTACGTGACTTCCGAACCACGTTGAGTCAACTTTATCACCAGAAATATACATAACTCCACTCCTCAATAGAATGGCCGAGAATCGAACTCGCGACCACCGAAGTGGAACGCCAGCACCATACCAACCACGCCACTGAGGCGCCTTATGGTCTTATGGCTAGGGGTGACCTCATGTAGTTTGGGTTAGCTCTCAGCCCTTACTCAAAACCATCCCACGGTCTTGCTTTGGAATACCCTGGCTTAAGGGTACACATGGGCGCATTTCTTTTTCCTCACCTTTAAAACCTAT
Organism: Macrobrachium nipponense; assembly: GCF_015104395.2. Taxonomy (NCBI): domain Eukaryota; kingdom Metazoa; phylum Arthropoda; class Malacostraca; order Decapoda; family Palaemonidae; genus Macrobrachium; species Macrobrachium nipponense. The sequence continues at coordinate 27,070,110 of NC_061104.1, forward strand.
GAAATTTCCATATTCATCACCTACTAATGATTGTATACTTCTTTTATTTCTAACTTCTAGGCCATATCCTGCACACTTTTCTCACATTTCTACTCTGTGGAAATCTTTGGCTGACACTTGATCCCGAAATATATAATATATATATATATATATATATATATATATATATATATATATATATATATATATATATATATATATATATATATATATATATATATATATATATATATATATATATGCATTAAGCTACAAATGTCCTTTAATAGCCAATTCGCTCTACCTCGAAATTAATATATTTTCATATATGTTAACAGAAAGGGAATTTTTTAGTTGATAATTTCGTCCTCTCCTGGATTATAATATATATATATATATATATATATCTATGTATATATATATATATATAACATATATGAAATAGAATATATATATATATATATTTTATATTATATTTACTACATACATACACATACACATATATATATTTTTTTTTTCAGCATAAACCTGCTCTCGTCCACACTTAAAGCCATTTGCCTCCAAAGTATTGCTTATTATTCAAGCAATTTTCAAAATCATGGACACATAACCTAAGATACCAACATTAACCTTTTAAGGATATAAGAGCAAACCCATCGCGATTTTCATCGCCGAACTGAAAGAAAAACTAAAGTTTAACAAAAACTTTCCTCAGCCGCGATAACCAGCTCCTCCCGAGGCCGGACTACGAGGATGAGCGGGAGCCGGAGACATCCAAGCCACTAGCATACATAAACAGCTCCCTAATGGCTTACTATCCTTATAAAGACTATTGTATACAGACTAGCAGCCATGCATCGATAAATAATTCAGGGGTACCGCGGTCTCCTTGCTAGAGTCGATGATACGAACTCATGCACTTCGGAATACCAAAGTAGAATCATGAGCCTGTTTATAGGCCTATGGGACTCCTATACGCAACGCGTCGAGGTTTTAACCACATTAAACGCTTCTTGAATTTCAAGCCGAGTGACTTAACATGTCTTCTCCTAGCGTTTACATTTCAAAATATCATAAGGACATTGAGTGCTCTGAGTGATTGGAAGTGTTTATAAGACATTCGTACGTCAACCTAAGACAATTCATAGGACTATACGGCAAGCTTGTATTTCAATTTACTCGTGTTGCAGCATGAGCCACTTCATAGGCCTAAGAACTCTCCTATGCTTCAAAATACGAATGATAGAACCATGAGCGAGTTTATAAGCCTATTTGATGCTTTGTACTTCAGAATACCAATGTGGGACCCACAACGTGTTTAGAGGCCTATACGACGCTTCTATACTTTACACGTCAGAAATCACCAGTAGGCCTACATGCCGGTGACTTGAATTTAGAAAAACCTTAATTATGTATTCTGTAGCAGCTTCGTTTCAAAATATCGATGTGGATCGGAACTGTGTTTATACGCCTATACACGCGAGAGAAAATAACAAGTGACTTGAATATTTCAATGTGAGTCTCCAATAATGTATTACGTGGTATATTTATAAATATTCATAAAATATATATATGTATATATATATATATATATAATATTATTTTACAACTGTGAATGTACGTCCTCTAATAATAATAATAATAATAATGACAAGTAAAAGTAACAAGGATCCTTTGCGTTTCTAGCAGTACTTATTATTTCCTGCATTTAATAACATTAATAGTATATCACTTAAAACCTTCCGCAAAGAATTTTCAATTGTCTGAATAGACATCAAACTGATCTTTTCCAGACGACCAAGCATTTGAGCCAGACCACGACACTTTCAGAGCTACTATAAATTTTACATCGGTTTTCAGTTCTTCGTTGGATCTGACATTCAAAGTGTATGAAGAACAAAGGCCAAACCACTCCCGTATCAAAGACATTTTCATTTCCTAATGTACTCAAAACCTTGCTTACAACGGTTTCAGAAACTGGAATATTTCTATATGCACTGCAGTAATAACACTCGGGAGGGGAGGGGAGGGGAGGTACTTGACACACCCATAATATTTATCCTTTTTTTAAAAGAAACAAATCACATTGGGCATACAATAACTATATTAAAGAGATCACAATGCACATTCCATGAAACCTAGAAAAATGACAAAATATTAGGAGACATTATGAAAATTTACACAGAAAATTTGCGCCAAGATAAATGTCCGCCCGCGGCTCCACTTCGATCGAAGTAACAACTTGACTAGTGTTGCTTGAATATTTTTAGAAATATAAATCCATTTTCATTTCCATATCCGCAGACCACAAGCAAACGGCTTAATTACAAACAAACAAAGGCTTCTCCTTCCTTATATTTCCAATAGATTCAAGACATAGTAGGATATCACTACCATCGCCAACCGAACATATCATCATATGTAGGTACACCATCATAAAAATTAAAAAAAAAAAAAAAAAAAAAAAAACTAACAGGCCAATGATGTGGTCCTCCTCATAATGCACGAGACTAACGAATAGGGTTAACAAAGCCTGACATACCGAAATGAATTTTTTTTTATTTAAAAAATGGATTAAAACAGGTGGCACCTGGAATGAATCCAATACAAAAAGGCCACAACGTTTTCTTTAATGCTTTGATTATGAGTATTCTCTCTCTCACAAGATAGCGCCACCTGGAGCGAACGCGTCGGGACGTCCGAACCACGTCCAGAGTGAACTTCTATAAAGTATACTATATGAATGTTAATGTACAGAACACGATATACATAGAACATGAAATACCTTACCTTTATTTTTAACAAATTAAATGCAATATCTTTTTTTTAAGAAACGTCTCAAAGAACAAACTTTCTAGATTTCCATTCTGAATAAATCATTCTCGCTCAG
>NC_061104.1:27077978-27207978 GCF_015104395.2 Macrobrachium nipponense
TCATCCAAGTATTCTACCAGCGATCTAGTTAGCACACATCCTACATAACAAAAACTAACAGGATCCTAATAGGATAACACGAAACTTACTGAGGTCTTCGTGTCAAATGATGTTATATCCATACAAATCTCATCTTCAAATCACCATAAATCTTAAAAAATAACACTAAGATGCTACTCAGCCATTCGTAAGAAAATGCTGCTCTGAATAACAGAACACAAGAGTGATCTGACATTTGGGCAGAACGAATCTAGTTATTGTACATCATATCCATCAATGCTACTAGAAGTATAAATCATTAAAAATATACAACAGTTAGATAATTGCAACCCCACATTCATAAGAAAAACTAAATTACCTTAAAAATAGTGTTAGTCTTTTGTTTTTTCCCTTAAATTCATTAAATATTTCTAAAGAATATTCACAATTCTGTCACTTCTCAAGAATGTCTTGATGAGAAGTATATTAGCAAGTTGGAAAGATGAATGACTTTACACAATATGATGAAGCAATAGCATATACAAGGTGATGTAAAACCAACTCCTCAACACTGAAATAAACACCACATTTTTGGATAATGACAAATATGGTACTTGTAGGAACTCCATGAACTACAACAAATTCCAAACTTTTTAAGATGATATGTTGCTATTTATTGTATTTTGGAATGTAATTGATATTGTTCAGTGTTTCATCAGAAACTTCTATGTATACAAATTAATTCTTCAAGTAGCATCATGGCTGTGTACTTGGAACTTATTAATTTTTAATATGGTATAGTAATTCTTTATCAATATCTCTTCACTAAAGACCAAGTATTTTATATGCTTCTCAAAAACATGATGGCCAAATGAAGAATTCCATTGATAAAAGCTTGCCATTACTGGTTACAAACCGCAGTGAACTACAGGGAAAAAATACCAATACAAAACAGTATTCCAAAGTACTCACATCATACTAATGCTAAGTAAATTTGCATTAATATCTGATAGCATGTCAACCTACTGCTTTCCAGTGAAGACTCACTAAAAATGTATGCATAAAATAAAACATACTGTAATATAAAATTACTATACAAATACAGTAATGTTCTTTATGAGCAGAAAAAGCTTTCAAATAACATTGTATCCAACACCATAGTATGGGTGCAAAATAAACGAATATTATACTAGTATGTATTAGAAAACCAAGAGGTTGAATGTTATACTACGTGAGCATAAAACGAAAGCCAGAAAGAAGAGGGATAAAGTGCACTAAATGATGTGTCAATCATGAAAACAACCCCACTATCTGATGATGCATCAACAAGCATTAGGCATTTAATATGTATAATAACTTGAACCCCAGCACTTGTTAAAATCAAGTGCACTAAACACTGAATAAAAAGTACTCAATCATTCATAACTGTTAATGAACTGTAAACTACGAGTTCTTAACAGAATAAGTACTTCTCTATTATACTGTTCAAAACATAGAGAGCTATTGTGGACATACACATACATAATTTGCATTAATTTTCTGCCAAATGTACATACAGCTGCTGTTATTCACAATATCCCACCAAACAAGCTTCACCATAAAAGAAAGCATTAGGAAATGTTTTACAAAATATTTCCACTCCTAAAATCACTGAAAGATACATCTCTTTCATAAAAAAAAACAAAATACTACTAATTTTTAGTCATGAATTCATAATTCCCACTTTCCTTCCTCATCTTTCATTAGCACTGTGAAAATGTAAAGTAAAATAAGTGCAGCTTTCCAAGAAGATACTACAGGATGATACCAAACAGTCTTCAAACGTTGACAAAGCAGTCAGAATGAAATTACTGAATAAAAGCAAGAGAGAAAAGGAAAAAAACAAGTAGCTTCTTCATTGTACATCTTCCATTCTAGAAAGTTGCTGTTTTCAATAACATAGTCCCAACATAATGCAAGTCAATCTCATAAATGTTTCTCAGAAAAGAGCTAGTAAAAGACTACACCTTTGAAAAGGCAAGGAAAAACAAACTGATCTAGATGATATGTTAATTGGCATTCCCAGTAAAAGTAGTTCCTAGAGTAAGAATTTTCATAAGAGGGACACTGATTATATCAATATCAAGAACATATGAATCACTTAGCAACCTTGGAAGCTTGAATTTCAAGTCAATGGCCCCTGTGGGCTTATTCCACATGAAAAGGTTTATCTCCTGAAAAACAATAATAATAATAATAATAATAATTTGATCATTCTAAAGCTAAATCTGCCACTAACCAATGAAACTTCCAAAATTTAAAACTTTATCTAGCTTCTATATATCTCCAAACATGTGAATGAAAATTTGTGGAACTACAAACTCCTATTGTTTTAAGGTACACACCATATCTTCCAGTAATATGTTAGTGTTAGTTCTAAAATCAAAATATCTAAATTACTGTCAATGAATGTTATTTTATTTTTGGTTTCCTGCTACAGTGAAACTTCATGTATAGGTTTATGTTTATCCTGGCACAAGATGAATAGCAAACCAAGACAGTCAGGAAAATTACATCAGCATTATATACTTTAAACATCTCACTGAAGGACGGACACATTACAACTTTCTAAGCTATGATAAGCAAGAATTTCCAAAAATATTTTCATCATAAATAGTAGTAGGGGCCTCAGATTGCAAGAAACTCTTATAATGATTTGCTTTTGTTGGCATTTCCAATAACAATTTCTCATCCATACAGAAAATACCAATACAAATCTCCCTCGCCTGAGATTTCAGTCTAAACTCAATGCAAATCTCCCTCGCCTGAGATTTCAGTCTAAACTTAATGCAGATCTCCCTCGCCTGAGATTTCAGTCTAAACTCAATGCAAATCTCCCTCGCCTGAGATTTCAGTCTAAACTCAATGCAAATCTCCCTCGCCTGAGATTTCAGTCTAAACTCAATGCAAATCTCCCTCGCCTGAGATTTCACTCTAAACTCAATACACTACATTAATGTCCTGTCAACCTTGTCTCAACTAAACTTTAATCATCCATTGCAAACCAAGCAACATTACTCCATCGTGACTCATTCTTGGCTAGCTTACAAAATACTGCTTTCTCATTCAGAACTGAAACCCTACACACTATAGTTTCAAAAGACTTAAATCCTTACCAATGATCATCAACCAAACACTTTGACGAGTTGCCTGTAAATGCCAACATCAAAAGTGATCCCAAATATGTACAAAAAAGATGAAACAGATCAATAAATTATAACCAGAAAAAAAGTGTGTTATCCCCATAATACTATGTAGTATACACTGCAGTAAACTTACCCTTCACAATTTACATATACGTATAGTGCAACAAAAATATTGCATCAGCTGAAAAGTGCCATGCATTACTGTAAGTAATGTTTTGAACTAATTTAATTCAGCAAAAATGACAAAATGACTGGTTAATTTTCATTAGCAAGAAAATCTACACGCAGATTTTCTGTGCAATGTTTCCAAGTGAAATCTGAAAAATAAAACAAAATGCTAACTGACACCCCTACCAAATACCAAAAGCTGGTAAGTGGCCATGAATAATATTTCGTAACTTCAAATCCAATTATCAAGTGTCATCAAATTCCTAATGTTCATTTTTAACTAGTTTTGCAATGCCAAGATATAGTCAGTTCAACATTCTAAGATTGCCAGGGTGAGGCCAGGAAAAGAATTCAGTGCTGCCACATCTATTTAGCCTTTTAAATCTCACCCTCGAGGTTAATCCCTTGTTTATGGCATTACCCAAGACCTGTCATTCACAGTACTACTTTGTTTTCTAAAGAAACGAGTAAATTTTGATTGTTCTTAATGATTTTCCTTTCTTTGTGTGCTTTTTGGAAATAATATTCATAGGTCATATAAGAATACCATAATGTGTTTAATGCAATAACACTTAAAATTTGTGTGGATGGTTCGGTAGGAATGGCTTTTCAAGCCATTTGATTATCGTCCATAAGTAGTCCATTTATGGGTTACATGACTATTTTTTCAGCGACTCTGCAGGTTAAACTAATCATTTAGGAGAGAAAAATGAACTACCATTAATTACAGGGCCCCATTGTGGCTTCTTTAATATGAAATATTTTAAAATGTTATAAACAGTTTACTTGACCTTGGAGTAAAGATGTTGGTGGTGGGGAGAATTGATCCGCTTTGGCAGTCCCTTTGGCATCAATACTGTCCAGTGACTCTAGCTGCTTGAGATGAACACCACTGTTTTGTTTTAGATCGAGCTGGCCATTTAAATGGCATTGTTGACAATGCGTTAGGGAAACTGTGGTTTGGCAGCAGTGGCCAAAAAATTATGCCATTTCTCTTTGTTTTTATGAAGATAAATGAGGTTTTTACTGCAAATATGTGAAGCCAAATATGTTTAAATGTTACCTTTAATTCCATTTGATAAAGCTGAAACAATGCAAAACTTTTAATCATAATGAGATGTTCGACACCGATGTATTCTTTTCCTGGCCTCACCCTGTGGATCACAGAATGCTGAACAGACTATAGTGTTGCACATTTTCCTTACTCCTGCCATTCACAGCAAATATACCTCAATAAATACACTGTAATGGGTTGGTAAGGTGCTTCCTAAAAAAGTTTCAAGTACATATTGGCACAATTCAATTTTCCTTAACACCTTGTCTACAGTCATGATCCAGATGGACCATAGCCTTTGGATAATGAATCCTTCCACAAGGGAAAAGGCCTAGGTATATATGCGGGTATCAAAATATCAAATGATTAATCATTAACCATACATAATTACAAAACAGTGCTTTGAAATGAATACCTAGACATGGTAAATCTTGTTAGATACTATTGCATATAAAACCAGATGAAAATATAGTTTATTAAATTACATGTAGATGCAAAAATATGAGTATAAAATTCTTCATTGTTAACCATAACCAAACTGCTTTGAAATTCATAATATACAAAAAGATTACCAAGACATATGATTTACAGTACTTGATTTACATCCATCTTCACTTCTGATCAACAAAATCTATTTTTGCTAGTGAATGATAAATAATTCACAGAAACTAGAAACAACTTATGGGGTACTTCAAGATGATCAGACAGTCTACCAAGCATACTTAAATCAACAGGCAAAAACAGATACAATAAACTGCATACATTTCTTCAACTAACATCCATCCCTAATTACGAGATGGTTGAAAACCTAACTTAACTGTAAGCCCAGTTTATTCTCAACATTTTATTATAAAGGAACTGAGTTTACATATTCTGTCACTACAGAGTGTAACTATAGAAATAATGAAAACGTGTGAAAAAGGCCACTTTAGTATGTGCATACATATCTATCAATCTGCTGCATAGTGAAAATTTGCGCTCATTTTACACCTGCAATAAAAACAACCAACTACTCAAGCATGCAGACCTTACAATATGTAAAACATTACCTTGGATAAAAACAAATATTTTATTTCAAATCTGACTGTGTACTATTTGGATCAAAACAAATACTACTGTCCATTTGAAGGCCTTTGCATCACAGAGCACTGGGCCAATGACGATGTACTACTCATTGTTTATTTCTACAAAATAATTGATACCATGACTTTTGTTGTCATACTCATTGAATGTCAACAGCAATTAACTTCCAATTGACAAAGACTGTACACTGCCAAATTTTGGAGCTGCCAAATTTTGGAGAAGCCAAACATTCAATGAAACAAACAAGTGAGAGAGACAAAAGCATTTGATTTTGGACACAACTGTAAGTAATGCTTGTGGGAGACAAGCCAAAATTGTTTAAAGGTAATTTCCATATTTCCTGACACAGACCACAGGTTGATAAATTCAAATATCTGTGACAAACTATTAAATCGGTTCATGTAAGTACTTGAATAATAAAATAATATACAGTAGCCATTTAGTGCTAACATTCTTCCACACAAGTTTACCAAAAAACTAACTCTCAAACCTGTTAATAAATTTTTTTAAAATTACAAATAATTTGCAACTACCCTTTGCAAGTCTCAACAGAATAATGTGAATACAGAACTAGCTTTAGAACTAAATGATCCATATGAAGGATTGAAATATAGCATGATATCTAAGGCCATGTCCACTCTCCATAATTTTCTACCAGAATATTTTCATACTAACATCCAAACCATTTTATAAACAGTCCAAGAAACCTAAAGGAAGAATGAGCCAAATTTAAATTATGATATGGCAGGTCTCATCAGGTGTCTTAGAAGCCCAATGAACAAAGATCAGATGGAGATCAGTAAATATATATTTAGTATTGAGTCCTCAGGTTAAAATGTAAACTGATGTGAACTAAGTCTGAGTGCATGGATGATTGCTGTAGTACCCCTGTATTATCACCACAGGCTGAAAAAACTAAGTCTCTTTGTAGATCCACTTATTACCATATAAAAACACTTTTGTGGATAAGCCTGTGGTTATAAATACTGTATCCTTATAGGAAAACATTGCTGAATTTATAATACAGTCATAACCAGACAAAGCAGGGTGGAAATCAGTGAATGAAGTACTTACAACATAAGTACAACTGAAGGCAGAAAAATTTTGGACAAATTTCAGTGTAGACCTTGTTTGTGGTCAGGGACAGTATGATACTCAAAGTTACACATGATATAAGTCTAAGGCAAGCAGCATATGAATCCAAGGTTGATTTAAGACCAAGTTGAAATGGTTTGAAACTCCAAACTTGACAAACAACTAGTTGCAAATAGTATTGAGACCCAAATCTGTTGAAATGCCCAATTAAAGTAAAACTGTATGCACAGAAAATCTGGCTGTGATGTATAGCATCTGGTAGTGTAACAAATTTGGGTTTGATTTGAATGAACAATCCAATCTTCTTTTATTCAATGTCAAAAAATTAAATTAAACTTATCATAATTACTTCATGACCAAATGCCACTAATGAGGAGATATCTAACAACACCCGTAGTAAATGTGAATTCCGGTTACAGTCAAACAAGCAATTGTCTACATAAAGTAACTGACAGAAACCAAAGTAGAGTTCTCAGTGACTAAACATATTTTTCACACTGAAACCTATGAAGATTTGTATTACCCACAGTCCTGTGAAGAGATCTAGACAGATGTTCACTTCTAAGGAAGAAAAATAATTACATACTGTCTCTTATCACATTTAGTAACCTTGGTCAGTGGCAAAGAACTGAATTACTGACACTCCAGGAACCCATGACGGATGTTAGGAACAGTTAAATCTCCCTACAAAAGAAAAATTTGACTGCCTTGAGCATCAACTAAACACAGATCTGGATAAAATCCAAAAACTGGCCAGTTTCCACAAGGATATGCTAACAATGAGCATGACTGGGAAATCCTGCCAAACAATGTATGCACTCAAATGAAAACTTTGATCTTTTTGTAGAAAAATATTTTATGAAGACAATATCTCTGTACAGCACAAGGGCAAAAATCCTGCGACATCAGAATAATATTACATAATAAAGAACTAGCTTTTAGATTTAATTCCAAAATACTGTAGTGCATAAAGGAGGAACAAATTTAATCACCATCACATGGGAAACATCTGCAAGAACTTTGTAATAATCTGGTAACAACTTTTATAAATGCAATTCAGTGAAATCATCTTTTGCCAACATCACTTCACAAGAATGAAGCTATGAAACAGGTAAAAGGATGAAAGGCCAGTGCCTGACTAATAGCGGGAAGACCAAACCAAGCAGAATGGGAGAGCACATGCAAGTTGGAGGAGGGGTCACTAGTTGAAGCAGATTTAACCACAAGCTGCCCAGAACAAAATGGAATGCAGTAATATAATTTTCAATACAGGACTTAGTCTTTTTTTATGGGAAAAAAATATGTATTTTAAAACAATGGATTTTACTGACTGGAGGGACTGCATGGATAATAAAAACCAAAACAGTGATAGAAGATGCATTTAAAAATTGGGAAAACAGGTCACAAAAGCAGTCTGAAAACTTATATACATTCTGTTGCTATTACAACTTGACAGCAACCTTTCGCCCTAAATGCATCCTGCAGTGAGTCAGACCCTCACATAACATGAACCTTATGGTTATAAAACACGGCATAATACACTATGCCATGATTATGAAGTTCCCACATCAGCAGAATTATGAGAGCAAATATCACAAATATCTAGAAACCTTGAAATAATTAGTCCTCCTGAAATATGAAGTTTTGTGTAACTCTCCACCCACTTTTACAAGTTAAGGAATATAATGTCAACTGCAGCTGTATACATACTGTACCTCTCAGTTCATGCACCAATGCAATATTTCTGCATACAATCTGTTTCAACTTCTACAGCTGTTGAAGTTTTCTTGCTATTCATAGATACTAACATGTGAAGAGAAGCTGTCAAGCTTAGACCACTCAAAACTGTCTCACCAACATCTTCTCAGGTCCCAAACATTTGGTCATACCTTCAAAAGATTAAATCATCACATTCTTTATACATACAGTACGCACTTTGAAGTTCCTGTTTCTTTCAACATTTTTCTCGGAGACACCTCTTGACTGTGCAAGACACAATATATTATGCAAGGACAGCCTAATGATAAAGAGCTATTTACGTGTCTACTGAATACTATTAGCCTATAAGACCAAGCAAACTTTTGTATTAATATACTAACTGGTTTGGACAGGAAGAAACCTAGTGTGTCAATAGTGTCTCAAACTCTTGATAGTCATTGTTGTCTACCCAGAACTACAGTAAAATGCAGTTATATCAATACAATTTGGTCTGTAAAATATCTTCAGTAGGACAAACTTTAGCCCAAAAATTAATAGTTAGTCATTATTAACTGACCAATCAAAACGGCTTCATCAAGCTCTAGCCATCCCCTCTCACCAAGCCAAAGGTGACTATGCTTTCATTCACTACACAGTACCATTATTCAGTAGCAAAGAAACAACTATCCGGCTTGGCTAATGACACTAAATATACAGCAATCACCAACTCTTACTCTCAGCTGATGAAGGAAGCAAACAGGAATTTTATCAAAATGCCAATCAATCCTTTCCTTGTCCTGTACTAACCAACACCATGTGCAGCAGTGAAAGTTTGCACACATCAAAAATGCTAGTGTCCCTATTTCCACAGTAATGATCTTGCACCTGCAAAAGTAATTTAAATATATTTTACAAATGCTTTTGATTTAGCAAATAACAGGGTCCTTGTTTACAAACTTCAGAATCTCGGAGAGGGTGGATATGTTTAAGGCAGGAAGCAGCAAGTTGTTGTTGATAGTATCTTTAGTGAACCGAGACCTTTTGTGTCTGGACTTGCACATGGTCGTGTTCTTGGTCCACTGTTATTTTTAGTGTATAAAAGTGATATGGTTGTTGGCCTGGAAAACAAGAATGTTCAGTATGCTGATGAAGAAACACTTGTGAGTGAAGTAGTATCCACTTTTGAGAAATGAAGCGGCCTTTAGTCTCAATCATAATGTGGAACGGATTAATGAATGGTGTATCCGGTGAAGTGTGAGGTTGAACTCCAGTACACAAAAGCACTATTGGTTATCAGATCTCATACAGATATTCCACCCCATCCTCACCTTCAGATGGATGGCACACTGCTGAAGCTTTAAATATTCTTGCTGTAGTATCCGACTTACATCTTACTTTTGAGAAACATCTAATGCAATGTCAACAAATGGTGAGCAAAAGTTAGGTATTGTTTGCAAGGTCTCATATATTCATAACAAGAGATAAAATCAGAGCAACTGTTTTAAGCCATCTGTCCTTCCCTTACTTGAATAATGTTCTTCAGTATGGCTATATGCTTCTGCCAGAGATTTATCTCTCTTAGATAGAGTTGTTCATGGTGGCAGGTTTTTGTTTCCTAATAGTACTTAGTATTAGCAATTATGACTCGGACCATGGGCAGATGGGTCTATTATTTGTCAATTTTTCGTAAGTTGTATATTAATAGATATATTTCAGTCACAATTGATTCCTGATCTCCTTTTCCTGCAGACTGCAATCATACAGGCATTCCCCGGGTTACGACGGGGGTTCCGTTCTTGAGACGCGTCGTAAGCCGAAAATCGTTGTAAGCCGGAACATCGTAAAAAATCCTAAGAAAACCTTACTTTTAATGCATTTGGTGCATTGAAAACTATGTAAACTGCATTCTTATTGCATTTTTCATAAAAAAACCTTCAAATATTGTTTATTTTGCATTTTTGGTATCATATTTCATCTGCCAGATGAGTGTTGTAGGCGTCGTAACCCTGGACTGCCTGTATTCAAAAGCAGCAACAATATGCCTCGCTGTCAACCTTCTAAGTTACATAAGTCCTTTATTCCTCACACTATTGGACTGTGGAACTGTCTCCCTGGGGATGTTGTAAAATCTTTTAATTTATACTTTTCTCTATTCTAACAACTGAACTCTTCTCTCAACATTTCCAGTTACCTTATTTTAATTCTTTATAATGAAAACAATATTCTTTGGAAACTTGCAAATCAATGGGCCCCGTGGGCTTCTTCCATATGAAGTGGGTTCATCTTCTGAACAATAATAACTATATTAATAATAAACCCATTTATTCTTGCTATCCATCTACAACCAGAGAATCTATGTTCACCACCCCTACAACTTAAAATGACTGAAATATGACCAACACTTAACAAAAACCTTCATACCTCAACCTGTAATTACCCAAAAAGCTGAATTGTCCATTTTAGTTCATGAGACAGTCTACCGAATTACACTACTTACTGGAGTTATGCATTAAGTACATTAAGGAAAAATAGACTATTCTCAACCACACAACCCTTGCTGAAAAGTAGTAATCATCAACCTGGACTCCAATTCAATTACTTTTTTCTTCACACAGTAAACAAAGAACAATAGGTACTATTTGAAGCAGCAAAAAAAAAAAAATAATAATAATAATAATAATTCACAACTGAAAAGTCACAATTTACTACTCTACTAAATTTCCTTGCAATTATTGCAAAATAATAGTAAATACTGACATATCCAAAAGCATAATACTATCCTGTATTTACAGTCTACAGGATCTAGTACATATTCCTACACAGAACTGATGGGCTTCTTCATCATTCCTAGGAGGAACTGCATGTTGCATTGCAATAACCCGTAAAGCCATTTCAATTCCAGTTCCCACTTATTGGAAACAAACTAAATTTTAGTACCAAATACTGTCTTGATGGAAATATGTAATAATCTTCTGTAAGTTAATTGTGTTCTGAACAAATTACCCACTTTTCAAAAGAATTCCTTCAAGGTAGGGAAAATATTTGTTTCAGTATCATAACCTTTGCTTTGTTAATATTCCTAGATCAACATTTTTTCTTTCTGTTATAGCTTGGCTATGCTACAAAACTAGAAAAAATATATATAAATAAAAAACTTGGAGAAAATGCAGCTGCTTTGGGATAATAGCTGATTTCCAATGTCCTATTATCCGCTGAATTGTAAACATAGCTGAATCCATTTTAATAAAAAAAAAATCAAATTATATACCAAACATACCTTTGTCATAAACTGTTACATTAAGAGGCTTTCTAAATTTGCATACAAGCAATTACTTGTTAAATTTTTCTCATAGTTTATAGGATGTTCATGCACATTTCATGATAAAACATTTTTTATGCAAAAGTAACTTTGATACACAAACGGTACTTTCTAAAACAAAATGCAGTACAATTAAGAGCATAGCATTCAAAACTGGCAGTCATACTGTATATACCCAAAATCATACCATGGGCGCCTGCACGTAGGGACAAGCGAGGGGGGGGGAGGCACTTGCCCCACTTGAAATCCTGTGATCACAGAAGGTTACAGTTCCTTTTTCAAATGAACAGTGACTAACTAGAAAAAATGTAGTATTACATTTAACTACATCATTTTGTTTTCCTTCCCTTTTACAGTACATTCTTCCTTCCCTTTTACAGTACATTCTTTCAGTTTAAGTAAATTAAAGGTATCCTTATTATATTGTATAAGATTTGTGTACAGTAAAAAAAAAAGAGGTCAATGTAACTTTCTGTATTATTCCTTTATTGTATCCTACTTAACCTTGAGTAATGGCATCGCAATTCCACAGTATATAATATATATATAATTTGGCCCCCCTTGGAAAATATGCTGCAGGCACCCATGAATCAGTGTACACTACAAACTATTCCTGTATAAATTACTTGAGATATGACTTCTGGTATTGTTTCACTGAAACTACTACCTTGAAAATTCACAAACCATATTTTCAAATTCCTGCAAGAATGCAGGGTGACCATCTGATATATGGCGCCCACGTCCAGACAGGTAATACCACTCTCTAGTAATGATTATGTAGATGTACATAGCATTTTCAATTAACATTAGAGTGTTGCAACTACGTAGGAGCCCCTATTTCCTTATTTCTACATGCATACAGTGGGGACAGTGGTAGAACTACCCTGAAAACAAATCAAGATTTAATTGACTACTGTACTCTGAATAATTGACAAACAGCAGTTCCTGCAGGGTTCTGCAGGATGGCCACTTTGATGACTGAACTTTATAGTTTTATTATCTGTGCCACTCACTCCATCCGATGTAACTGATCACTCAGTTTAACCTTCATCTTTACTTTGACTGTGCATTAAAAAGGTACTCCTCTTCTGCATCTTGATTCTGCCACACTCCAAAATTAATGATTTTCAAATCCTTAAAAAAATATAATCAATATCCTTACAGTAAACTAAACTTAGCAAAACTGTCTATGCTATAGCTGAGCAAACATATCTAACCAGCAGTATGGCCTACATAGTTCATCTATGCTGACATGCCACTTTTCCTACTTATCTTTCTGTATATTTACCCTCACCAATATTAAAATGAAATAATTAAAACTAAATAACTAAACTTCACATTTCTATCTACTTATAGGTAATTGCATATGTATAATATTGGCTCCTAGATTAGGTTAGTTTAAGCAAGAAAGGTTTTGGTAACAACCAATGGATTTCCAGTAGAATTCATTATTAGATTCACAATTTCCATAACAACAGAAACATGTACTACGCTGTAAGTTAACTCCAGTTAAAACTAAAAATTTAGCTCCCCTTCTAGTATTAGATGTAACCGATCTCTCAATCTAACCCTCGAAAACGAGTGTCTGCAAAAAGTGCTACGGGATTAAGTCTTAACAACAAACTAATTAGCAGGTAGTCTTGCCGATTAATTTTTTATTGCCCTAAACTTAATTTGTTTAAATACTGCAACATCACTTCTGAACGACCCACTCCTGCCATATGTGACATTTCCTTAATTGGCCAAAATCCGAAGTTGATTAGATACTTGGTGAACCATAATTGCTATAGCTTACCCAATGAGGTCCAATGCAATTTGAAAACTTGGCCTCTGAATCTTCAAGGAACCCCATCCTATCATCAGCCATTGCAAGAGCCTTTCAAATACTAGGCTATAGTAGGTACATCTCATCCGGGCCTAACCTATACATTCTTTTATTGTGCCTCCTGTGAAATCTGGCAAATATATATACAATAAACTAGGCTAGGCTAATATTTTGCCTACATAGGCTAGGACTACCAGGTCTCCGGACTACCTAATATGCAAAATCACAGTAGGATAAAACTTACCGGAAACTGAAGAAGATCGCGTGGGAAGCAACCATCGTCGACACCTGTGATCTCGAAGGATGGGGGATGCGGGAAGGGACCAGCTTTTCCTGGATAGCTTGTCGAACGTCGGAAGTTCTTCATCATCATGGATGACGTGTTGGGTATATTCGTCTTGCGGGCCACTGACGACATACCGCCTAAATTATGACTTAGGGGATTCATGCCTGCCACGCTGCCCCTGCCTCTTGTCGACCATGAACTCATCCCCGGCAGAGACGGGGCAGTGCCGGGCCCACCTCCTGGGCCTCCTGCGGAATTTCCTTGAGGGGACGGTCCGGGGGACCAAGCGCTGCCCTGCGATCCAAGCCCCGATGACCAAGAAGACGAGTACTTGTTGGGAAGGAAAGGTGCCTGGGGTCCGGGCGCTGCTGCAGGACCCAGCGACTGCGGAGGTCTTGCTTGACCTGGGAAGTTGGGGGCACCTCCCTGCTGCATATTTCTCCTCTGTTGTGGATTTTGAGGTCCTAGGCCCAACTGTGGGCCAAGACCAGTGCCGAATAATGGCGAAGGGCCACCAGCTCCCCCAGGTCCACCTGGGTTGTTAGGGCCCAGACCAGGGAAAGCCAGGGACCCGTTGATGGCGGGCATTGCAGAGTGAAGCAGGGTATCTTCTACGGACGGAGGCGACCATAGGGAGGCCACCGAGGATGCCAAAGATGCAGGTAATGCTGCAGGCTCTACGAGGCCTCCTCCTCCTCCGCCCCCTGGGCCACCACCCACAACTCCTGAACCTGGTCCTCCACCGCCTCCTCCTCCAGCTGCTGCAGCTGCAGCCGCAGCTGCTGCTGCTGCTGCCTGGGCTGCTGCAGCGGCCGCTGCTGCTACTGAGGGCACTCCTCCTGATCCTGGAGGACCTAAAACAGATGGCCCAGGAGCAGTGCCTGAACCTAAAGTGCCAGGTAAGGTGCCGGGGGCACTGCTACCTACACCAGTCACTGTGCCTGATTCGCCATTCGTCTTATTTTCATCGTCGTTATTATTGTGTTGTTGCTGCTGTTGTTGGTCTTCAGGGCCACCGTCAACTCCGCCCGCAGAAGACTTGCCTCCACCCTGTTCCACCACCAGGCAGTCATCTTGCATTTTTGACTTGCTGTTGGTGTTGTCTGTCGCACTAGAGTAAAACACGCCGCTGGGTGTTGACGTGTTAATAACGTACGTTTCCGTACTTATTGAACTTACGGACGTAGAGTTGTTGTATTTAAAATCCCCCATGTATGACTTTCTGTTTTACGGAACTAGTATATATACACTCATGGGGGGTTTAGCGTTGCACAGGAGCTATCTCACATCTGCCTCTCTCTCTCTTCCCCCTCGGACACAACTTCTCGAGTGACGTTCCAATAATATCGAATATGCGCAGAAACTGCAGACGATGCTATTCCGTGTCACAATATTTTAATTTAATGCAATTTTAATATTATTTTTTAATTTATAATAAGTAAAACACTTACTTTAATTTATATATATTAAATAATTCATCTCAAGTTTACTTTCAATAAAGAATATATTCTTTTTAAAAGAACTTACTTTCTTAGCAGAAACTTTATGAAACAGGATCGTAGAATATGTATTGCCATCTAAATTGATAAAATGTTCCTTATAATGAGGTAACCAAATGATTGTGCAGCCATATAACTATTTGGAGTATATTTTATATTAATTATCGACATAATATTGTGTTCTACGCCCTCAAAAATATGAAAATCGATACCCAGCCGGGCCTGATAGTCGATGCTCAGCTGTTCGCTTTACCATCAGCTGACGGCCCACAACACTCCTACTTTGGGGGTACAGAGGGAGGGTCAAGGCTGAATAGGGGTTCAACTAGTGATTATATATTCCCTTTATTGAGGAAAATAAAGGCTTAAATGTGTAAAAATTATATGTAAAAAGAAAATTTAATTTATATTGTATTTATAAATACAAATTAAAACAAATTCATACCTAAATATACATTTTTAAAAATATTTTATTAAGTACCTTTGGTAACTTAATTGACGAGTTCACGGGCGTAATAATTGCCAATGTTAGGATAACATTTCAAATTGTTTCGCAAATTCTTTAATATAACGTTCTGTCAATGACGTGGGCGGTAAGAATTCCTGCATAACTAGGGGTTATCACCTGCAGTCAAAACTTTTGCCTTACAAATAATTCATTCCGGGTCAGTTACGCCAATGAGTTATCGATTTGGTGGAGAATATACTTGCTCCTTGTGGTTTCCCGGCGATTCTGCAAGGGCAGTCAACCCACAGCTTCTCCAATCTCATACTTTCACACACAGCACATGACCGTCCACCGGTAAAATGATACAGACTTACGCCATATCCAAATTTTGCACGGCCTCTTGTACTGCACATGAAGCACCCGTTGCATTGCATTAAGACTCGTCTTGCATTGCTGGAATGCCGGCCTAAAGCATACCGGCTTGGAACGGGTTCGATGATTCTTTCTGAGTTAAAAACAGGATTTTTTAAAACTTCTTGCAGGGAATCCCTGCATTGCAATTAGTGCCACTCTTTCAGAAGCATAAATTTGTCATGACGCTTATTCTTTTTATAGAAAGATTATATGACGCTCGTTAGGTTTAGGAATGGCGAGTATCAACCAACTGTCTTTTAACTATATATGTATAGAGTACAAATATTATATCGAATGACTAAATATTTACATTTCAGTAGAAGTAATAACTGTTGGAATAACAGTAATAGTAGCAGTCGATATTTGCGACAACAGCGATTATACTAAAAAAAAAAACAATAGAAGTTACTACTAATAACTGTATCACTAACAATTTCCATCACAAATTACACAGAAAATACGTCACTATTTATAAGAAAACTCTGTAACATTAGATATCACGAGATTACTGTCGGAGGGATAGAAAAGATCCACGTTGCTTGGGAATTTCAAACACCAGTTCCTTTGGGAACATTGATAAAGAATAGTAATTCTAAAAAGAAAAAAAAAACATAAAATCATATGCATATACAGGAGCACGTTTTTAGTCTTTCTTCTTTCATGATTCATGTTCTTCCAACTCTTTTCGCCCTACTCTTTGCTCCTATACCATCATGGCCTTTGGTTTCCTCTGTTCTCATTTTTCTTTTGAATTAGGCGTCGACCCGTTTCTCAATCGAGTCACCCTCCAATCGGCATTGTCGCTTCATCTACTCATCTTTTCATGATCTCACTTGTGTGTTATCTCCTCTCTGTTTTTCCAGTTGCCTTTTAAAATTTTATAGATATCACAATCTAAGGAAGTTTCTTTTCCAATTTAATGGCCTTTTTAACATGTTCCACATAAAGTTTGAATCAAAATGATATTATGACAAAAAGGTGAAGAATTTAAATTGATCAGTCGCCCCTGAAGATGGGCCGTCCCGTTGATCGTCCAATTAATTTGGTGATTACTTTTTATAATTAAGAAAGAATTCCATTATTAACTGCAACACCTTCATTCCCGGCTTTCTAAGAATCTATCCTATATACTTGGTTCTCGCTCGCACGAAAACTATGTATATATATATATATATATATATATATATATATATATATATATATATATATATATATATATATGTATGTATGTATATATATATATATATATATATGTGTGTGTGTGTGTGTGTGTGTGTGTGTGTAAGCTTGCATTATGTATGTACAGCGAGAGATGGAATGAAAAAAATATGTATCGGAATAACACAAAAAGGATTTGGTACCTTCATTTCATATGTAATTCCTGTTGCTTTAGCTTGGCATATCATCTAATGTTCTTAAGTAACATAAAAGTTTGCATATATATATATATATATATATATATATATACATATATATATATATATATATATATATAATATATATATATATATATATATATATATATATATATATAGCTTTAGAGAACGCAGCTTCAAAAGTTGTTTCTTCTCCAGCTGAAAGAAGCAGGCCTTCTTGGGACGTTAGTAGCCCAATATTTCTTCTAAGGTTGCTGCGACCCGCCATGACCCACTGTCTACCAAGAAAATAATTCGCTTCCCAGGTCAACATAGGTCAGATGGGATGTACCTTAAAACACTCTCAGAGTTCTGCCATGCCATGCTCTGGATATGAATCACCACATCTTGCAGTTAAGACGAGAGGTATATATATATATATATATATATATATATATATATATATATATATAATATATATATATATATACTAAAGCCATATATGCATGTGTACACAACGCGCACACATACACACACATAAATATAAAGACAAAATCCACGAAGGAAAGTGGAACAATCTGATAAAAATTGCATAATTGAAAGGGTAAACAGGACTAGCCATTCCCGACCCTCCTTAGAATACCTCCTGAGGCTCCGCGTGACAATTGAAAGCGGAGAAGAATGGCTGATGATGGCATAAATGCGCCCTTAAAACCATCACACGTTCGTGAAAAATGTTCCCCGGGCGAGATATCGATCGGCAAAAGAATTAATTGGAGCCTGCATCGAGTTGGGGGAAGCAAGTGAAACGTGGAGTATTGATACCGTAGGGTACTTGCCAGCGCTCTCCAATTATTTTCATTTTAGATGCATTTGTTTACATTGTTAGCATTGTCTTTAACGACAAGTCGGCTTTTATTTACCGCTTTATTTGTAGTATAATGCTATATATATTATTTTCACTTTATCTCATTTTATATTTACCTCTGTTCAAAGAAATCTTTAGCTGAGTTTCCCTTCTCGGCCGGTAAGCCTAGAGGGCCACCATATACAACTTATATATACTAAACTCTTCACCACCTTCCCACACCTAGGGACCGCTTGGAGGCAAATGCCCATGCAGGCATAAGGCCAACTGATCTAAAACCAATCAGCTGGACTCCTGCATTTCCATAGATTACATAACATTGCCAAGTGCCAATTAGAAATGGAATTAAACATCTCCATAGTCAACACAGAAGCGGATAATTTATCGAATCTCCTCAAATCCTCTTACTCGTCATCTTCTCTAAGTGGGGAGTTTTTTTCAGCGATTGGCTGATTATTATTTTTTTTTTTTGGACCTAATTCGAGCTTTAACTCGTATTTAACCTACAAAATGTCATGCAGCCAGTTTCATTTAACTCAGACAACAATTCGAATCCTACCATGGAAGAAACAGCTTCTACATTAATTTCCCACATTCGCCTTTAAGGGGTTATAGTGACAAAGACAATCCAATAAGTACGAGGAAATCGAGAGGTCAAGGTTGAGGTCGTTGTTTATCTAAGAAAACCAATTTCAGGTGAATGTTACCAGTTGATTCTCTACAATATTTTTGGGCACTATGCAGAGCAGGGAAACAGGGATATTCAGCGTTACCTTGGAGTGTCCAGGAGGGGACGAAGGCCCCGTCCGGGTCAGGGGACGGCGCCCTAAGCCAGGTTAGAAAGGTAAGCTCTGGTTAGGTCAGGACGCGGCATTCTGGGAAAGGTTAGGATCTCTCACACCTACTCCTGTCTCCCTACTCTGCGTCCGCTCCGTATTTTTTATTGTTTCCTTCTGACCTGCGCTAATTAATGACTGCAGGTTGCCCGTCCCGTCGGCCACTGCAATGAAGGCAAAAAGTCACTGCCGACAACAGGACGTTAGTCTTTAGGGCACACAAATGTAAAAAAATCACCGCACACTAAATTATTCATTGTTAGCGAAAGAGGTACTTGATTTTGCCAGGCTTCGAGTATCTCTCGAAATCCCAAAGTATTTCGGATATTTATGAAATTTAATTGGAGTTCATAATTGGGATTGTATGCTTATGTATGTGTGTGAGTGTGTGTGTGTGTGTGTGTGTGTGAGAGAGAGAGAGAGAGAGAGAGAGAGAGAGAGACGATGTAGAAGATATACTAGAATGTGCACAAATCTTTTTTTATAATATTTAAAATTAGGGCGCATAAATGTGTGGCATACTTTGCATGAATAAATGTATAAGCTTGTATGCTTAGTAAAGCATATAATGCAGTCTTTATGAAGGTTTATTACATACATACATACATACATACATACATACATACATACATACATACATACATACATACATGCAACAGCTCATATCTTCTCCAAAACAGTGAATTTACATCTATGTATGTGCAAACATTACTTTAGAGAAACATATATAGGATGTACAACATTACTAACCCACCATTGTTGTAATAAAATATTAGTAAAACGAATTCATATATGTACGTATGTATATGTATGTATGTATGTAAGTTTACTCGGGGAAAAGCCGACAGGATCCTCGTTGTTCCTCGCTTTTCGGTCCAATTACGAAGACGTCTTACTTCGTAATTCCTATGCAATGTTCTCATTTGAGCCACGTAGCCTGCGATAAGAGCTGTGACATCAAAGCTTGGGAAATTTTCTTCCAGGAATTATTACAGCATTTGGAAGAAGAAGAAGAAGAAGAAGAAGAAGAAGAAGAAGAAGAAGAAGAAGAAGAAGAAGAAGAGATGTCTTGGAGTCATTACCTAGTTAAAAGGACGGAGAAGAGAAAAAGAGCAAATTAATGTTCAGGAATCTTTGCGAGATTGAAGGAAGAGGGAGAACTGTTGACAAGGATCGTTCGTTGCTATGCGAAACGCTGAAAAAAATAAAACCCAATCGTCATTTAATTTCGAAGTTGAGAGAAATTCGTTAATGAGAGAGAGAGAGAGAGAGGAGAGAGAGAGAGAGAGGAGAGAGAGAATGCTGCAGGCGGTAGCAAGGTAACAGAAGGATAGATGACAAGCAGTGAAATAAACACTACAGGCAGAAAAGCAAATAAATAAATGGAAGGATAAACAACAAAATATGAAAGAAAAGGGGGAAATAAAAAGAAGACACAACCAGACATATGCTTGTTAGGCAGGCAAAAACATGGGAAGATAAGAAGATAGAAACAGACAAGTAGACAGATATAAGAGTGCCAAAACACTCACACAAACGAACAAATGACCAGAGAGGGCTACAGAATGACTGACAGACAGTTGTTAAGAGGACACAGAGAAACAGGAAAATAAGCAAACACAGGACAAAAAGTGAGACATTCAAGGAATACACAGACGGAAAAACAAAAACGGACCGGGTAGGCACACGGACGAACAGACAGAGCCGAGGACAGAGGGAAGGTAAGAAAATAAAAAATGCAAAAAATTTGCAGACTGAGGAACTGTCAGAAAGCCAGACACAAACGCGGTGTAACAGAAAAATGAACAGACATACAGAAATAAAAACAAACACGCTCAAATAGACGGACAGGCATAAACAGAGACACAAGGGCTGAGATGAAGACCGGGGATCAAAATGCTAGACAGATAGACAGACAGACAGACGGACAGACCGAGAGTCCGTAGACCCACCCACCTACTTTCCCAAGAGGATAATACCTCAGCCATACGTAAGTAATCCACCTCGCCCCGATGATGCCCTTCCTGACAGATGTCCAGCATCTCGCATCTCTGCCTCTGAATATGGAAATGGAGCGGCCAGAGGCATATTCTAAGGCCCCGAGGATCTCTCAAACATTACCTACTCTGGCAGAAGACCCTTGTCGTGGAAGCCGCATGAAATGCTTTGTTGTTGCTGCTGCTGTTGTTGTTGTTGTTGCTGTTGGTGCTGTTGTTCGCCTCTCAGCTATTGCTGGTGTTGTGTTCATAATCTCCACGTAATGAAATGCCGTGACTATGCATGTTTTTTCTGTGTGTAACTCCGGCAGCCTATTGGCAATAAATTTCATATTTCAACCCACCGCCTTTGGGTTTGATTTGATTTATATAGGTTTTTGCATTATGTCAAGCTCTGGGGCAACTAAGGCCATTCAGCGCTGAAACTGAAATTGACAGAAAAAGGTTTGAAAGGCGTAACAGGAGGAAAACCTTGCAGTTGCACTAGGAAACAATTATTAAGAAAGGGTGGACAGTAAGATGGAAGAAAGAGAATATGAACGGAGGTACAGTAAAAGGAATAAAATTAGTTGCGGCTAGGGGCCGAAGGCAAAATGCAAAGAACCTTAAGTAATGCCTATATTACCGAGTGAGGTGCACTGACGGCATTTCACCCCTACGGGGACCGCCTTTGGAGCGTTACGTAATAATCCTGTCCCCAATTTTTCTGCTCATTCGCTGTCACTTTTAACGCCACACCTACTACTGACAATAGTATAAAAGAATTCCAAAATCTGGAATTTACTGTTGTAAATGGATGATGTAACCTGACTAAATCTTCAGTGCACGACCCCCATATGGTATCGGCAATCAAAATACCCCAGCCTTCATTCCCCCCAAAAAAGACACTGACATAGACCCGGATCTCTCCCAAAACCTGATCAAGTCGTCAATCAAGAGGCCCAAATCTGTTTAGATTTTATAAAAGACTAAATCATATTTTCCTTTGCATGTTAATTGATTTAACATACAAACAAACGAACCGAGCAATAGGAGCAGCTTACATTTACAGCCATTCAACATTGGCTGAGATCGCAAACGGAATACTTGCTGACAACCAAAAGGATAGTACTTCCTAGGCCTGCCCCCCTGTGAAGAACAGATATATATATATATATATATATATATATATATATATATATATATAATATATATATATATATATATATATATATATATATATACGTATGTATGTATGTATGTGTGTGTGCGTGTTGTTTGTGCGTGTTCATACAGACATACATACATACACACACACTCCTCACACACACACACACACACACACACACATATATATATATATATATATATATATATATATATATATATATATATATATATATATGTGTGTGTGTGTGTGTGTGTGTGTGTGTGTGTGTGTGTGTGTGTGTATGTATGTATTACAAGAAGGACCTCATTAAGACTGGATGGTAATTAGCTGAGTGATTTAATGAGGCCCTTCTAGCAATTTTACCATTGCAAAGAACAACTGTGTGTGAGACAAGTGAACACTCACACGTACACACACATATATATATAATCAATAAACAGAAACGAGAAATACTAAAAACTGGTTTCAGTAAGGTAAATCCCTGATAGCATTGCCTCTCTATCAATTTTATATTTCAGTTAAAGATGAACTGTACGGACGTGACTCCACTGTCACGGAAAATAGATTATTGCTCCTTCCAGCTCAGGCTATGATACACATGATTTTATATGAACTAACGCCCACAAGCATGTCATTATATATATATATATATATATATATATATATATATATATATATATATATATATATATATATATGAATAATTATCACATCACCGTGATTCACATAAATTATTCGAGCTACAAATGTCCTTTAATATCTAATTCGCTCTACCTCGGAATTAATATATTTTCATATGTGTAAACCGAAGGGGAATTTTTTAGTTAAAAAAATTCCCCTTCGGTTTACATATATGAAAATGTATTAATTCCGAGGTAGAGCGAATTAGATATTAAAGGACATTTGTAGCTCGAATAATATATATATATATATATTATATATATATATATATATATATTATATATATAATATATATATATATATATGTGTGTGTGTGTGTGTGTGTGTGTGTATGTATGTATGTATGTATGTATATTCACAGATATCAACCGTCAAATACCGCTTGATATTGACTTTACTATAACCTACAACCAACTAAACCTAAGTGAAATTATAAATGATAAGCGCTTCTACACTTACCTTGAATCGAACCATGGTCTGGTTCGGAAATTTCAATAAATAATTAATAATGACTGAACGATAGACATTGACTGACCACTCGGCTATCAAGAAAGATATGAGTTGTTATCGACTTTGCTGTACATATGCCTGTCGAATTCAGGCTCTGTATTTAGAATCTATAAAAACCTATCTCCACCATGATGGCTGACTTTTTATTCTCATAAAGTATTTGCGCTTGTATAGGTGACAAAAAATTCATATAAAATCATTTAGATTATGGCTTCATTATGTCTATAAGATTATTATATATATATATATATATATATATATATATATATATATATATATATATATTATATATGTATATATATATATATATATTATATATATATATATATTATATATATATATATATATATAGATATATAGTATAGCATATTCTACTGTTTTTCGCTTATATAAACGAAGTCATGTGCATCTACTGTGATTTTTTTAAGCGTTATATACATATATACATACATACACACACACATATATATATATTATATTATATACAGTATATATATATATATATATATATATATATATATATATATATATATATATATATATCAGTTCTCAAAGAGAGCAGAAAAAAGTCTAAAAACACAGCAATTCAACAGACCTTTCATTATTACAAAGAGATGTTTATCTCTTACGGTATATAGAGACTCAACCACTCCGAGTTCCATTTCGTTGGTTCTGCAAGTAAGGACTGAAAAGGAATCTAAATTCATAGGATGGTCATACTCTTCAGAGTGTTGACGAATAGAACACTAAATGGTGGTTTGCTTAATTCGTCCTAACAGATCTTCCGAGATGTTCGAAGTTGAGAACTTTGAACTGCCGCTTTGATTTTCCAATGTACAGTCACTCATATAAGTTGATGGATGTCTCCGGGCATAAAGCTGAATTCCATCCAACCCCTTTCTTGACAACGGGTCTGTATAGTGACGTAAGACGGGCACACACCGAAACTTTCTACAGCAAAGTTAGGTAGTTGAATATTTGGCCAGTTTCGCACTCCCAGACACCTGTCATCCAGAAAGAGGTGAAATGGAAATCTCTCTCTAACACCCGGACATCCATGAATTTATATGAATGACAGTAAATTGAATTATAGCAATGACACTTATACTTATACACAATAGATGACTGCAGCTCAGTTGGTATCCCATCCTTGAACCTGAAGAATTTTTTTGCAATGTAATTTTTGGCTTAAATATCATTCGAATGTTTATTTGCGGGAAGAATTCATGCAAAAGTTTGGTTAACATTTTCTTAACATTAAAGGATCTATTCTAAGAAACGCTATGGGAAAATGCATAACTGCTCTGTTGACAGTGAGTTATAGTTGTAGGTTTTGGAAGTAATCATTTTTGAAGCTCCTCTATATTATTTTAAGATATATTATTTTAAGATTTTGCTGCGTGCTTAGGTAACTGTATCTTGTAATTGTGTAATTTTATTTTGCTTTATTACTTAATTGATTTTAATGTAACTTATATCCCATTATTACTTTACTGATTTTAAATGTAACTTATATTTTATTATAGATTGCCCGATGACCGAGGAATGTAAATCTCCGAAACTAGTCGCTACTATATAAAGATGCTCTTCATTCAAGCCCTGCTTTTGTCATTCGTTATATAATATATATATATATATATATATATATATATATATATATATATATATATATATATATATATTATATATGTGTGTGTGTGTGTGTGTGTGTGTGTGTGTGTATGAAGATGAAAGAAGAGAAGAGGAATGTAGGAAAAGTAAAAGGCTAGAAAGTGAGTGGAGACTGGGGCCTGGTAATGCCTACAGTGCACCACAAGAGGTGGATTGACGACACCTTCCCTACGGAGATAGACTGATGGTAAAAAAAATAAATAAATAAGAAAGCAAATTTTTTGACGCTACAATGAAAAACTAAATTTCTTAAAAAAGATAAAAACATCCAACTTCGTGTCAACAGAGGCCGTACCCTCTCAATCTTTCCACGTCACATGCGAGAAATGAATGACCCACAGTTCATATTTATTCTTCCGAAGCGAAATTCACCGAGTGTCTGTCAACAAACAAACAAGCAAACAGGCAAGAAAGCAAACGCAATATCTTTGCCGTTCAGCGCCGGGAGCGTCCTTGTTCTTCATTACAAGCTTATTAAACTCAGCCCCGGCTGCGGAGGCTTCATCTGGACTAAATAGTTTAACAACTTTATGCCTGCCTTGCTGGAGACGTTTCGTTTACCCTGACTCTTCGTTTCAGTTGGGGACGCGTATGCTGGCTGCTTGTGCGCTTGTTTATGCTTGCGCGCACACACACACACACACACACAACACACACACACCACACACACATATATATATATATATATATATATATATATATATATATATATATATATATATATATATATATGTATATGTGTGTGTGTGTGTGCGGGTGTGTGTGTGTGTGTGTGTTAAAAATAAATTCTTCTGTTGAAACAGGATATGTCTCACGTATAAAAAGCCCATTAAAACACTGGTTTAAAGCTAAGGACTATCTTTCGGTGGACTGACTTCCATCCTTATCAAGTAGTGAATGACAGAGGAAGTTACATGGGCGAAATATAAATATAGAGGGAGATATGCCCATTATCTATATATATATATATATATATATATATATATATATATATATATATATATACATATGTGTATGTATATGCATACACACACACACACACACACACACACACACACACATATATGTTTAGGATATATTATATATATTGATATATATATGTCCGTATATATGAACAGCGACGGGACTGGCAGGTTACCAGCCCTTTCGATGCCCCTTTACACATATACTATGGAAAATGTCATAACGGAACATTGTCTTCTGTGTTTCCACATAAGTATTTTTAAAATATTTTATGTATTTGTCATTTAGAGTCTTTCATAGTATTGTGGCTGAGGGTTGGGTTGGACCTCTTTTGTCACCTGGCAACCACAATTTTTGTACCCAGTCCGCCACTGTATATGTATGGATGTATATGTATAAATATATATGTATATATATATATATATATATATATATATATATATATATATATATATATATATATATATATATATACGTATATATAACCGCCTCCAACGGCGGGTGACGCACAACACTTATTTACCTCATTTAACTGGTTTAATGAAGCTTTATAAACCATGTCATGCAAAAAGACATATCATTTACGCAATGGAACCTATTCATGATAGAATAGATTATCACAATTGCTTGACAGGAAGTGGAAAAACGTGTAATCAGAAACTACCGAGAATAAGAGATGGATATGAATAGATAATACAGACTTCTTGACGGCTGAAATGGAAATTTAATAATAAAAGAGACTCCGGGAAGACTTCACTGAACAAGAATTTATATTTCTATTGAACTTTTTAAGGAAAAAATTGAGAACATAATTGCCAATTTTACTGAAACGTGGAATAGGATTAGTACTGAATCTGTTACCAATGGAAGACCAACGAGATTTGAGTGTAAATAACGATGATGTTATTAAAGATACTG
This sequence comes from Macrobrachium nipponense, assembly GCF_015104395.2. NCBI lineage: Eukaryota > Metazoa > Arthropoda > Malacostraca > Decapoda > Palaemonidae > Macrobrachium > Macrobrachium nipponense. The sequence goes on from NC_061104.1 coordinate 27,104,981, forward strand.
AAAAGCAAAGAAACCGAACCGTGAAATTGATTTTATGCCAAAATCTGTATTTGTTGGAGTGGAAAATATATAAAGTGTTATTGATATAATTGCGCATGTCATAAATTCCAGTATCTGTGAAAGTTCCCTACACCTGCGCAAGTAAATAGGTATTATTTGACCCGTTTTGAAAATCGAATGTGATTATCAACATTTCACCTCATACACACCTGTTTCATATTATCATTTACTTCCAAAATGCTAGAATGTGTGACTCTTGAACACTTACTTATTCATCCGGAAAGGATAAATGGTTGCCCGGGTAGTCAAATCTTCTTATTGGCAATTATATTCTACAGAGACTGCTGTATCCTCTTCTGTAATTGATCCATTAGAAATGACGGCCAAAGGCAAATGTCTTACTCGATTGCGGCGCAATTTCTGACACAGTTGTGCACGAACTTCTTTCAAATGATTTACAGTCCAGTGGAATTTTTGAAGAAGCCTTTGAGTATTTGAAAAACTTCCTGTGTGGCAGACAATACTGTGCGGCGTGGAAACTCATAATCAACTTACGAAAAACTAAGACCAGGAGTACCCCAAGGAAGTGTATTAGATAGAGCCAGTTCTATTTTGTATACATAATAGTGGGTTACCAAACGTACTACAGAGACTTGGTGGGGTTCAAGTTATTTGCGGGCGACTGTTTCATCTTCATGGGAACGACATCGCTAATATAAGACACTAAATATTCTTACTAGCGGTAACGAATGACTAATATTCAAGCAATTAAAACTAAATTAATCAAGACTAAAAATATGTTATTGGAACTGATTGGTAACAACGTCTGTGACTAATTTTCCCCTCGGTACTGTACCAATAATATTGCAAGGGTTATGGGCCATCATCTTGGAAACATTGCCTTAGTTATAATACATCTTGTTGATTTTTCTATAGAAATACTTCTGATGAATTATTTTATAGAGTGAGATATTGCAACCCTACCTGGCATAATCTACCTAAGAGACAACTTAGGAAGGCGCAAAACATATTGACCACAGCGAAATATTACAGAAGGGTGTTACACATCGAAAAAGGATTACTCCTATATTGGCTCCTTATCAGAGCTGGAATAATGTTTAAGATATGTGAAATGACTTATCAACCTATCAAGACTGGAAGTCATGCTGTGGGTGGAGTCAACACTTGATTAGCTGTAGATAGTTTTACGCTATTTGAACCTAGATTTAATTCGAAAGTTGGTTTTAGAACCTTTAAAATGCAACCCCAAGACTGTACAGTAAGCTCTTACTTGATAACATTAGCCTGCAAATATCAAGTGTGGATTTGGCAAATAATGAGCGCGCCGTACAGATCTCGGAATGTCTCTTTACGAATGAGTCACTGAGTGTATGACAAATGAATCTGTGGTTCTCGCAGAACGTCTTCGGCGAAGTGGGAATGGAAAAAAAAGAAGCAAACTGTTAACTAAAATAAACATGGAAACTTCCTTCGTCTAAATTAAGCACCATTTTCATCTTCACATATAAAAAAATTTAGCCGGTCTTTTTTATATATAAAATTATGAAATATAAACACAAAATCAAACCATAGATTTTTCCTAAGTGTCAGCTGATGACTCAGAGTATTTCATGATTGTTACCTTAGATTCTTACAGGTTACTATTGCCAAACAATACTATTGAACTTAATTAAGTTTTATGCATGAATAAGAAATGGTTGAAAGTTTTAGTGGAAAATTCCATGAACGAAAATTACACACACACACACACACACACACACACACACACACATATATATATATATATATATATTATATATATATATATATATATATATATATATATATATATATATATTATGATGAAAAAAAATATATTGTTTGAAACAGGTGTGAGTCGTGTTTAATGAATTAAATCTAAAATTAATTTTAGGAACCGAAAACTGCCGCCTTGGGATCTAAATAATGTTCCTCACAACGCCAGCATCTCGATTCGAAAACTGAAACCCCTTCCTTTGACAACATTCGATGGCTGACACTACCCAAAGTCTTTGGAATTCTTTTCCTGATTCCGTTTCATGTCTCTTCCTTTACCACAGTTGAGCTGCCTTTTATCTGTTTTCTTCTTCGTCTTCTCCTTTTTCGTTTAGTGGTTTTCTCCGGGTCTGTGTTAGATAAGGGCATTAGGCATCCTGTCAGCCACCTTCATTAAAAAAAGTACCCGAATTCCACAATGATAACGGTTAGATTAAATGATAATCTCTAAGAATATAAAATTGTCTCCGAGTTCGTAAGAAGGGATTATCTCGAATTGGAGAACGCCCCACAATAATCTCAAATTATCTCCACAGTCGTAGAAGAAGATCATCACGGGGAGGAAAATGTCCCTGGAACCACGTAATATGTTTTTCTGAATCTACCGTAACTGTCTGGATCTACGAAAAGATCCTTTCGACTTCTTTCTTTGAACGAAATCAAACGCCACGATGTTTTCTTCTTTTGAGACCTGTCATCTCCGAACGAAATCAAAAGAAGATCATTTCCAGATACTTTCTAGACTGGAAAAAGGTCAATCCTCCATTTTCCTTTAACCCCTTGTGACTACCTGACTGGTTATGGGGCAAGAGTTGGCTTGCAAACTCGCTTTTGGGAAAAACTCTCTCTGAGTAGAACGCTCCTCATAATGTCAGTCTTTGACGTTCATTTAAAAACTTTCTGAGTAGAAGGCTTCTCATAATGTCAGTCTTTGCCGTTCATTGAACCAATTTCCTATTAATCGGGTTTATTTTTCCAAAGGCATTTTCTTCTTCATACGCAGAACAGGGGACTCGTTCAGTTGTACTTGAGTTTTTGCCGTCGGAACTTTTCTATTGAAAATTAATTCAGCTGGATATTTCTGTCCCTCATGATGCCTCCTTGGATGGAATAATATGCCTTTGAGACATCCTAATCCCCGTAACTCCTTGTAGCCCCTGATGCTGGCCACAAGCCCAGATAAAAGAGAAGTGTTGAGCGCACAGTAACAAGCCTGTCTTTAATGGACACGCATACACACACGCAAAACTGAAACAAAAGAAGTAACCATAGCAAAGCATGTGAGAGAACCCTTGTCAGGGGGTTGTTTGTTGTGAGCAGGGAAGGGTTACAACGAGACTTAAATGGAAGAGCAACAATAAGGACAACAATTATCAATAATTTCTTCATCGGCGATGGTTACACAAATGAAAATTTCCGACTGCAGTCTGTTTCATTATGGCTGTGTTTCCTATTATATATATATATATATATATAGGTATATATATATTATATTATATATATATATATATATATTTATAATAGGTATATAATATATATTTAAATTCAAGTAAAAAAGGCACCTAAAACACTCTGGTTTAAAGCTAAGGACTATATTTCAGTGGACTGCCTCTCACCCTTATCAAGTAGTGTATGACAGAAGAAGTTACATTGGCGAAATATATAAGTAACTTCTTCTGTCATTCACTACTTGATAAGAATGGGAGTCAGTCAACGGAAATATAGTCGTCAGTTTTAAACCAGAGTGTTTTAATGGGCCTTTTATACTTTAGACGTATCCTGTTTTAATAGAAGAATTTATACATTATATATATATATATATATATATATATATAGATATTACACACACACACACACACATATATATATATATATATATATATATATATATATATATATATATATATATATATATATATATATAATATATAAATATATATATATATATATATATATCTATATATGTATATATATATAACTTTATAAATATAGGAACAAAATAAGATCTTTTTATATCTACGTCAATCTCATCATTGGTATCAAATCCCCTTCAATGTCCCAAAAATGAAATTTTTCGTTTACTTTTTGGTATTACATCTCCTATATGCAACAGACCAAAAGGTAGATAATGGATAATATTCCTAATTTTAGTATCTGATCGACCCAAACATTCCACGTGTGAATTGGGACTTCTTTTGGTGCCTGATCACTAAATTAAGCAACACTGGCCCCCGGCCCCCCACAATACACATACACCCCAGTTTCGACCCAAACCAACCTGCCTGCGTTCTCCGCCCACACAATAAATAGAAGAGAGGAGAATAATCGGGGATCGAAAGGATGGGAGGAGACGAGAGGAGAGAGATTCGGGCGGAAGAGGGGGGGATGAGAGAGAGAGAGAGAGAGAGAGAGAGAGAGAGAGAAACGACAGATACTCTAAAGGATCATTTTTGCTCTCGTAGGTATCTAGAGTAGAGAAATTTTAATAAATGTCATGTTACAACCATTAACCGATTTAATGCCATTTAAGTCTTCATTTCGACCTGTCCCCTAACCTTGTAACCCACAGACTATACTCTGTTTCTTTCCATCTGCCCATCCGCCTGTGGTGTTTGCGAATGGTAACACTGCGTCCCGGGCTTTAAATAATATCCTATTTCGAATATTAACGGTGTAATTCGCATGCAGTAAATTATTAAAGCACTTTTCAGTTGCAAATGTACACCAAGATATCCTTTTATTTACCTAAAACTAACACATAGCGTAACTATTTAAAGCCCGGGACGCAGTGTTACCATGCGCGACTACCACAGGCGGATGGACAGATGAAAAAAAATAGAGTATATAGTTTGCAACACATCTCGAGGATCTGGTGAGAGATGAGTTCGATAACCAGTAGAGAGAGAGCGCGCATTTTGCCGCTTATCATATGACGTGAGAAGATGGGTGAAGTGACTAGGTCAAATTTACATGTTGATTGGTTATCAATTAATCATCAAGATTTTTCTGAAGCCTCTCAAACAGGTATGACGACTGAAATGAAGAACCCTTACTCAAGGCTCATGTCTTGTTACTCTTTATGTTAATCTTTTATGTCTTGCGCTTCTTGCTTATTTAATATCGCTCTGTCTATCGAGGAACTTATTCATTAAATTGTCTGTCATTTCCATTTTGTATCGATTCACCTCTGTGATTGTAGCAATGTAGTCGAATACTTACTTTTTCTCAAGTTTGTTGTATTTTCGTAAGATCTATCTCTCAGTTGTCGCTAGATTTTCCTATTCTACAAAAACTTATTCCTTTACTGACTATACAAAGTTTTATATATTTTTTTTTTCATCTGTCCATCCGGCTGTGGTGGTGGCGCACGGTAACACTGCGTCCCGGACTTGAAATAGCTACGCTATGTGTAAGTTTTAGGTAAATAAAAGGATATCTTGACGTACATTTGCAACTGAAAAGTGTTTTAATAATTTACTGTATGCGAATTACACCGTTAATATTCGAAATAGGATATTATTTTTAAGCCCCGGACGCAGTGTTACCATGCGCAAACACCACAGGCGGATGGACAGATGGAAAAAAACAGAGTATAGTGTGACTGTTGATTTGACCAGGCGTATTAAAAAAAAAAGATAGAGTGACAGTTGTTACGAACTTCAGGATCAACCACTAAGAAAGGTCTTCGTGGCTTTCATTTCCAAGGTGAGGCATTCCATTGAATCTCCCCTGGATCTTTATAAAAAATATTTAACCTGCATCTGTAAAAAAAGAGAGAAAAAACTCAAGATGTATTACGATTCAATTTTCTTCTAAATGGCAAACAAAAACCAGAACTCATCCATTTTACCGGCTGGCAGCTTCATTCCAGCTTCGCTTGAAAGTCTAGACTGAACTAAATTGGAAAGTTGCGATACTGAATAATTGAAATCTGTCTGTCAAAGAAATGAACCACGTTTAAATCATAAAATAAAATGAAAATTCACAACGGCTGCATTTTAAGGGGTAGCACAAGCTGGGGACACTGTGTTTGGACAACCTGTTGCAATCACAAATAAATCACAGATTTTCACAAATTCTCGACAACCAAAACATCTGTCGTGTTATTTCGTGATCCTTGGCCTAGCACTGGGACCTATGAGGATATTCAACGCTGAAAGGGAAATCGGCAGTAAGAAGGTTTGAAAGGTGTAACAAGAGGAAACCCTCGAAATTGCACTGTGAAGCAATTATTAGGAGAGGGTGGAAAATAAGATGGCAGAAAGAGAATATGAACGGAGGTACAGCAAATGGAATGGAAAGAGTTGCAGCTACGGACCGAAAGGGAGCTGCAAAGGCTTATAATTAATTCTTACAGCGCACAACAATAAGCTGTAGGTCTCGTTGCTAAGTAGCCAATTGGTTCCTAGCCGCGTAAATAAAATCTAATCCTTCGGGCCAGTCCTAGGAGAGCCGTTAATCAGCTCAGTGGTCTGGTTAAACCAAGATATACTGAATTAACCACGTGAGGTGCCTGGAGGCCCTACCCTTCTACGGAGTAGAGCCATAGGTCATTCGGCGCCTAAACAAACAAGCAATCGAGCTTTCTCTACAACGTATAATTCTGTAGAAAACCATCAACTATGAAAGGCAGTAACCCAGTTGCTCACCAGATCCGGTAGAGTAAGGGTGCGTTCCTTGCCTCCGGAAAGTGCTGCTAGATAAACGATCCATGGCTAAATTTAACCTTGAATAAAATAAAAAGTGCCGAGGCTAGAGGGTTGCAATTTGGTATGTTTGATGATTGGAGGGTGGAGGATCAAAATACCAATTTGCAGCCCTCTAGCCCCAGCAGTTATTTTCTAGATCTGAGGATTGACGGACGGACACACACACACACACACACACACACACACACACACACACACACATATATATATATATATATATATATATATATATATATATATATATATATATATGTATATATATATATATATATATGTATATATGAGTGAGTATCTTATATACACAAACGTGTGTATGTCTACATACATACTTGTATCACTTCATCATAACCCTTCTTCAAATAACCTCCATGGGTGAGGTTGCTAACCCCACGCGCTTTTCTTGATTCCAACAGACGCTGCTACTGGTAAACAGCCGGGCTGTGCTATAGCAGATTCACATCATCAAATAAACATATATGTGTATATATATCTATCTATCTATAAATATATATACTCATATATATTTATCCCAGAAGGCTACGTGGCTAAGTGGTGTAGCATTCGGCTTATTGTGCAATTTCCTTGATCACTACTGTCTACTACTTCTACCTGCTATAGTAAATTCACATCAACCATGCATTTGATGTCTAGGCACGTCCCTTACGACGCTCCTGATTGGCTGTTGATAAGCCAGTCACTGGGCTGGAGACTATCAGTATCTCTCGAGAGTACACATAGGTAGGATGTATGTTCCAACTTTCCTGAGGGATACTTCTTTCAACGTATCCCTCAGGAGAGGTGGAACATACATCCTGCCTGTGTGAACTCTCTCGAGAAATTGAGAGTTTACAGCCCTGTGATTGGCTTATCAACAGCCAATCAGGAGCGTCGTAAGGGACGGGCCTAGACATCAAATGCATGGTTGATGTGAATCTACTATAGCAGGTAGTAGTAGACGGCAGTGATCAAGGATATTGCACAATAAGCCGAATGCTACACCACTTAGCCACGTAGCCTTCTGGGCTATATATACAAGTATATCTATTTATAGATGGATAGATAGATAGATATACACATATACGTTTATATGATTGTGACTGACTAAACTTATAGACAAATATATGCTGTACTATGCTGTTCTTAAATTTTAAAAAGAACAGTAATGTCTATGACTAAACTTATAGACAAATATATGCTGTACTATGCTGTTCTTAAATTTTAAAAAGAACAGTAATGTCTATGACTAAACTTATAGACAAATATATGCTGTACTATGCTGTTCTTAAATTTTAAAAAGAACAGTAATGTGGAGCTCACTTATTTGTTCTTCATATTATGAACATCATAAATGCAGTTCGGTAAACCATCAACTTGCTGTGCAAAAGATATCATCATAAATGAAACCCAACCGTGAAATACAACTACAGACTGACAGCCAACGAAAACTAAGGAAGCAGATGAGACAGTAAAAGCAAAAACGAAAAAAGAAAAATATAAAGAATTATTCAGAACTCGATCCTGCAGAATCGGGGTCCGGCTAACATTTCACCACCAGACGAATCGATGTGACCTTTTATGTTCCGGACGTAGCCTATACAAGGAGAATCATTCCATTCCATTGGTATCTTCCAGCGAGATATCTCGCTGGTCGCCTGGAATTCCGGCCGAGAAGAAGGTTTCCAGAAAGGAAAAACGAGTTTACCGCCATCGCCATTTTCCCTTCCATTTTCGACTCTTTTCAATCCTACTACGTAGATCTAGAGCTCCTCCCCGACCTTCTCCGGGACGTACCTATTTTCTTCTTCTTCTTCTTCTTCTTCTTCTTCTTCTTCTTCTTCTTCTTCTTCTTCTTTTGGAAGAGAAGTGAGACTGGATACAAACCAGACTTATTTTGCAAAATTCAAAAGGAAAAGCAGATACGCTTCTACGTTCGACGGTGAGGGTTGAAATCTATAGACTCATATCAGTAATCATAAGTGTGTCAAGTTATCGCATTCTTCCAAATGAAGATGTTCTACTGCTGAACTTCCTAAAAGGCCACGAGTTTTCGTTAGATTTAACGTAACCTTTGGTGAGGCAAAGGGGATGAAACTGAGTTTAATTCAAATTTAATGCTTTTATGGAACTATTTGGGATGTTTCAATTGCAGGCCACTGCATTGTGTCTCTAGCTGATATGGTTGACCGTGGAGCAGAATTTTTTTAACAACTTGTCATCACTGATATATCATGCAATGTATATATACGTTTTGGGAGAGAGAGAGAGAGAGAGAGAGAGAGAGAGAGAGAGAGAGAGAGAGAGAGAGAGAGAGAGAGAGAGAGAGAGAGCAGAGAGCAATAAACGATATGACCTATACCATTGTCATTTGTCGAGGCAAGACCACAAATTAATTAATAAAATCTCATATTCTATCCAGTCCTTTCTCTCACCACACGAACAACTCGCAGTCACCTTTTGCCCACGCACTTTTAAACAACAGGGACCAGATTAAAAAAAAAACTTTAAGCACATTATACCCTAATTTTTTTCTTTACCTGTAATTTGCATACAGGCCAGGTGTAACTCGCACACACACCCTGTGTTCAGACAAGGGCATGTGCCTCATCTCCAGGGTAAGGTATATATACCCAACCTCATAAAAGGGTATACATCCAACCTCGGGAGAAGGAATATACATAACAGAGATGAAGGTACATGCCCAGCCTCATCAGAGGGCTCATAACATACCTCATATGAGGGCATATATCGATCGATTCTCATACGCGAGAGTATACCCTGTCTCATGAGAGGGCGAACATTGAACTTTATATATGAATGCATAGGCCTAGCTTGAGAAGAAGTTATATACCAAACATCAATTGAGCCCATATACCCAACTTCATTAGAGGTCATACTGTATGCCCAACCTCAAGGGAGGGCATATACCCATCATCAAAAAGCTGGAGGAGTCAGGCAAGAGAGAGGTTTGCATCAGATGAGAGCGAGACATTCTTGCAAGAACAGGGGTAAGTCAACGAACCCGAGTCGGACAGAATTTTATCTTTTCTCCTGAAAAGTTTCCGTAAGATTTCGTTCCTTCGACGACGCTTTTAGTGGGATTTGCTTGAGCGATGAATTACGGGAAGCCAAGCAATAGTTTTCCCTTCTCTCTCTCTCTCTCTCTCTCTCTCTCTCTCTCTCTCTCTCTCTCTCTCTTTGTGGTTTTAGAGGCCGAAAGCAACTCGCTTTGCATCTCTGGATACGCGCCTCTCATTGACTCAATAAATCAGGGCATGGCAGACCGAAGATTTTCGAGAATAAAATGCAGTGAACGAAAAGGTCTGGACTTCAATCGTGATACATGGAAACAATAGGTTTTAATATCTCCTCTCTCTCTCTCTCTCTCTCTCTCTCTCTCTCTCTCTCTCTCTCTCTCTCTCTCTCTCTCTTTCTGCATTTTAGAGATTTTATGAATTCAACAGCTGAATAAAATTTTGCTTCCTCATTGAAATCTGTAAATGAAATGTCTTGTATGAAATTATTGAAGATCTCTCTCTCTCTCTCTCTCTCTCTCTCTCTCTCTCTCTCTCTCTCTCACACACACACACACACACACACACACACAAAGTACAAGCAAATATGTTCATTGCATGAAACTATGAACTACACTGCATTTTTTCGAAATAATTGAAATCCAGTTATTATGATTATTATCCTTATTACAATTTTTGTCGTTATTGTTGTTGTTGAGTGATAGAGGGGCAAATAAGTTTTAGAACTTCCTCAGGGCAGAAAAACACAGACAGACAATAGTAGAAAAGAGGACAATTCCAGTGTTACAAGCTCTATCAGGACACAGAGAGAGAGAGAGAGAGAGAGAGAGAGAGAGAGAGAGAGAGAGAGAGAGAGAGAGAAGAGGAAGGAGAAGAATCTCTCAAACAAAAACGTAAGACGACACTGATACGCACAAAGTCATGAAGCTCCATTACAGTAATTACGAACAGCGCCAGTCATCCTCTTTACTCCTTATCATTCTCAATTCAAACTAATACCATCTATGAATAAGACCGCGCCATGTCGTAGTAACCAACTCACTTGTTCGTGAATGAAAGCTCGCCTACTACTGACGGCGTAGCGCTGTTTTGATACTTGATAAATACATAATTGAATGAATGAAAAATAGGATATACAAATAGATAAATAAAGCGCTTCGTTTCATGGTCTATCACAGGCGATGTCACACAAGCTAAGCTAATTTCCTGGCAAGTCTTAGCGCATAACCATCAAACTTCCTCTGTATGTAGTCACATTAACCCATATCGCGTCATTGCAGTAGGGATTTTCAACTAATATGCCCTGTTGACTGGTTATCCAGCTCAAAATGCTTCGATTTTTCTTATAATTTCTGTTATCAGCACAAAAGAAAATTGATACCTGTAGAATCATCAGTCTTATCTTCAATTTCTCAAGAAAAAAACGTGCTTTCACAATCAAATTTTACTGTTACTTTGATTGCGAAAAAGTGCCTAGCAAGAGTTTTAACAGCGTAAATAGAATAAGAGAAAATTGTCAAAATCATTGTAAGAGCGCTACGGCAGAAAGAGACGATGATTGTTATAGAAGAAGCCAAATAAAACCATGCTATCTATAACTCGCAAGTAAAATACCAAATCAAACGTTCTCGTGCGGTTCGGCAGCTATATTTTTTATAGGGACGAAAACGATACAAAACCTGAAAACAAATCACTGATATATCTTCTGTTTTTGACATAAAAAGTGCGGATCACAAGAGCCATTTAACTAGCAAATGCAACAGAAAAAAAAAAAAAAAATTGACTGCGCCTTTTTCTCACAGCGGTTCGGTGGAAACTGAGGGCGAAAATGACACAAAAGGTTTTTTTTAAAACCCGCGGCAACTTTGCATTTCGTTTTTCTCTCTCGACCAAACACTCCAACGTTCGGGAAACCATTTCTCTCTCTCTCTCTCTCTCTCTCTCTCTCTCTCTCTCTCTCTCTCTCTCTCTCTCTCAAGTGCTGTCATCTCAAAGGCAGTATCCAGAATCACCGTGGTGAGAAATATTTGCTCCACGAGTTTATTTTTCTGTGAGACCGTCCCAATTGGTTGGGATGAGTCTAGAGGGGCACGCCAGACTTTTATGTCTTTAAAGGCTGAAACAGAGGTACTTCGTTGGGTTAGTGTGTAGGTATCTGTGCGCTTTCCAAAACATTGTTCTAGCAAAATGTATATTTTTCTTGAACATTTAGTTTAGGTTTTAGTCCTCTAGAATAGAAGACAGAAAGCTGCGCAGCTGGGAGCCAAGGGGTCAACGGTTGAGAACTTTTTTTGTATTGCCTACTTCCAGCAATTTCAAGCACACCCTTTCTCGGCTCCACTACCGTTTTACTTTACATCCGCCCCTTTTGCTCTCTCTCTCTCTCTCTCTCTCTCTCTCTCTCTCTCTCTCTCTCTCTCTCTCTCTCTCTCTCTCCCATTTCAGTGGTAAACAGGCTCCGCTGAATGACCACCCTTCACTTCTCGGACAGTTCCTAAAACCTAACATACATTCGTTCACCTGAACAGTGAAATGTACCTAATCGTTAGGTGGCCGTTGTGGGTCGCTGTAGGGTGGAGAGATAAAGTAGAAGAGAACAATGATCATTTAAAATGAGAGAACTTCGTTAAAATGTAGTTTGCTGCATCAAAACGGGAAAGCCTCGACGAGGTAATCGTCACTCTATCGACATCAAACCATTCGTAGACTGTCAAGATCCTCTTTCTGTCTCTTCGATCGCGCGAAAAGATAATTGTCATGAAAAAGAAAGGAAAAACCTGCTACGTCTGAAAGTGAACGTCTGAAGTGAAGCTTCGTTGATTGAGGCTTGGCAATGTTTTCCTTTAAAATGCCTTTCAGTTATCAAAGAGTTTTAATTGCACTGAAAGTTCGTTTGTTTTCAGAAAGTCCCCTTCGCTTTGGAATAGTTTGCTTGGTCTAAGATTCTATATTTAACGTCCTTCTTTAATCCAGTATTTTTCTCACCTTTCTCCTGCCGTAAAAAAATAAATAAAAAAACAAACATATACGTAATCGGTTCCGTGCCTTGAAATGTACACCGTTGCACCTCTCTCGCTAGACTATAATCGCTGTAGCTCTCTTTTTCTTTCCGCCCTCAGATCTTAAAAACTACTGAGGCTAGAGGGCTGCAAATTGGTGTTGATCATCCATCCTCATATCATCAAACATGCCACATTACAGCCCTGTAACCTCACTAATGTTTATTTTATTCAAGGTTAAAGTTGGACATGATCGTGCGTCTGGCAGCGCTATACTAGGTGCCAACAACACAGACAACCTACAGGTCGTGGCTGAGAGTTTCATACAGAAAACTAGATTACGCAGAAGAAACTTCTGCTCATTTTTTACTTGCTTTCGATGGGGTTAATTCAGACATTAAAATAGTCCTTTCGTAGTGCGTTCAGTTTCAGTCTGTCTTTCCTTAAAACTGCATCCATGAATTGGCTTATTTCAGTGGAGCAATGTTCATGCTTAAGATAGATTCCCATTTCATTCTCATGTCATAAAACAATTATTATACAGCATTAAAATGTCGGCATTTCCTTCACATTTATAATGACGGTATTTCCTTCACGTGATAAAATCTAATCAAATCTAACAGGCGTCCGCTGCGAACCTTCCGCTGCCAAAGGAGACAGTGTTATAATTAAACATTCATTTCCTTATACAAGATCCGCCATGCCAGTTCATATCTTTCTTTCGTCATTTTCAATTATATTTTATACTTTTCTTAGACTGTTGCTCTTCTTGTTTTACAATAAATAGATTCATATTAGTATATGTACACACACACGCACAAATATATATATATATATATATATATATATATATATATATATATATATATATATATATATAATATATTGTCGTACAGCTGGAGGAAGGTATGAAAGGAGTTGACAAAGCGCTTTCGTGTATTTTTCACACCTCCTCAGGGTCCACGAAAGCGGTTGGTCAACTCCTTTCATTCCTTCCTCCAGCTGTACGACAACCTGAAATATCGCATGATTTAGCGATAGTTCTCCTTCTTCTCCCTCTCTCCTTCCCACTCTCTCTTCTCTCTCTCTCTTCTCTCTCTCCTCTATATATATATATATATATATATATATATTCATATATATATATATATATATATATATATATATATAATATCGAGGCTACAATGTCCTTTAATATCTAATTCGCTCTACCTCGGAATTAATATATTTTCATATATGCTTAACCGAAGGGGAATTTTTTTCTCGATAATAGATTTGCCTGGACCAGGGCGCGAACCTATGGATCCTTTCAAACCCAGGAACGTCAGTGAAGCTTTTACCTACTACACACCGCGGTGGTGTAGTAGGTAAAAGCTTCACTGGACGTTCCTGGGTTTGAAAGGATCCATAGGTTTCGCGCCCTGGTCCAGGCAAATCTATTATCGAGAAAAAATTCCCCTTCGGTTAAGCATATATGAAAATATTATTAATTCCGAGGTAGAGCGAATTAGATATTAAGGACATTGTAGCTCGATATATGTATATATGTTTGTATCAAACAAAACAGGGAAGAAATTAAAAATTGGTGTCAGTTTTATTGCTAAGCCATCTTCAGAGGACTGTTACAAAGTTGTAGAGATTCAACATATAATATATGCTATCAAGATAGTACCTACGATCATGCAGATGGTTGGAAACCAAGTAGTACTTGCACCTGACAGATGTTTTGTAGGCGGTGTCCTACCATCATTAATTAGAGGTCAACTTTTACACATTCAATTACCATGCGGGAGCCTGTTTCCCTTTTTGTCGTCTCTCAGCTAGCTGCCTATCTTCCTTAAACTTCTTGCTGATTTTCAAAAGTTGACCCGTCACTAATGTTTGTCTGTATAGTGTTTTTACGTTGCATAGAACCTGTGTTTATTCAGGAACGGGACCAACGGCTTTATGTGACTTCCGAACCAAGTCGAGAGTGAACTTCTATCACCAGAAAGACATCTCTGACGCCTCAATGGAATGACCCGTGAATCGAACTCGTGGCCACCGAAGTGGCAGGCCAACACCAAGCCGACCACGCCACTGATGCGCTACATCACTAAGGAGGTTAGGACTATACCTAAAAAACACCTGTCAAATGCTGATACTTTTTCTCTAACCCTCTTTCATGTTCTTACGTACTGTCTTGATAGCATATAAATGTTGAATTACTGCCACTTTCTATCAGTACTTTGAAGAAGGCTTACTATAAAATGGACACCGGTCAGTATTTACGAAAGTTTTCATTTCTTTCCTGTGGTGTTTCATATACAAAAATTATGTATCAAGAGTGATTATAATTATAAATACCTTAGATTAACATATATGAAAATATATCAATTCCGAGGTTGAGCGAATTGGATATTAAAGGACATTTGTAGCTTAATGCATGTATATGAATCACGGTGATATGATAAAAATTCTTTATATATGTGCGTATGTATGAGTGATTTATTATGCTACTATTAAATGTTATATAACGTTATAACGTTAGATCATAACACACACACACACTATATATATATTATATATATATATTAGTATAATTATATATATATATATATATATCTATATATATATAGAATAATAATATCTATACTATATATATATATATAAATATATATGTATACCCAACAAACAAACAACACACACACACACAACAACACATATATATATAGAATGATATATATATATATATATATATATATTACTATATATGTGTGTGTGTGTGTGTGTGTGTGTGTATTTGCGTATGGGGGGGAGTGTGTGTGTATGCGCGCGCTCACGTCCGTGTACATTATAGTTTTCCGTCATAAAAATGGAAAATGTTATATATCTCTAGATTATCACCCTACAGACAGTCTGAACAAAAACATTATCAACCTCAGTCGCACAGCATTTTTGCTATTTCGACATAAAAAGATTGAGAGAATACCGTACGTCATATTATGACCTTTAACATATGACAGTACTACTCATCGACACAGCTAAGAATATAACTTCTTTTTATGCACCATTGACGTTAAGCAACATATTTACTTTAAATAATTATTATAGCCTGCTCATATCCGGGGGCTGTTTTATCTTGGTAAGGAACGATCAAGTTGCATCTTCGTAGAAAATGTTATTGTGTAAGCTGAGAGAGTCGAAGATTCTGACATCTTGACAATTTTAACTTCGCGCTCTTATCTTCATCTCTTGTCTGAGATTACTTTCAGTTTCCTGTACCTTCAGAGAAACGGAAAGCGCTCTCTCTCTGGTATTCTTTTTATTCTGTGCACCATGCTTTTTAACATAATAATAATAATAATAATAATAATAATAATAATAATAATAATAATAATAATCGAGGGTAACTTCGATTTTCGTTTGGAAAGATTGAATGAATGAATTGTAATTTACGCCACCCAGATTCTGGAGATTCATTTTGTGTCTAAAATGTGTTATATTTCTTTATATAAGAGTGTTTTCATTATATACATATATGATGTCTTACTTACATTATTACAAAACCTATAACTACATAAAATGAAAGTGTGCGCTCATTTAAGCATCAACAGACGTACTAATACTTGTAAATAAAATATTATATATTAGTTCATTCACTTACTGAGAAAATGATTCGTTTGCATATTGAAAATTTTTTTTTTTCAGTGTTTAAGAAATTGAACAAGAAAAATTTTGAAGTTTTTGTAACGGGAGAATAAGAAAGATCGTTAAAAACCGAAATAATATACTGAAGTTTGTGCAGTCTACCATAAACATTCATTTTCTATAAAGCATGATTTTTAAGGATAACTTAAGGAAAAATACAGTCACCCCTTCTTTCTTTCTTTCAGGCATTAAAGCTAATGCTATCATAATTCCAGCCAAACGTAACAAAAGCTAAAACCAAAATAATCAATAAATAATCAGACTTCTCCTATGACATAATTATCATAATTATCATTAATGTGTTTATAAAATAATCTATGCATTTATGGTTTTGATCGCTTAAAAGATGACACTGACGAAAAGTAACTTACGAAAACTATCGTCATCGTCATCATCAGCTCATCAAACGCCTTACCATAAAAACTCTTTAAAAGAGCTTCTTTGAAATTCCTCCAATCCATGTCTTTCCCTGCGCTTTCGCTTACACAAAGCGTCACTCATCTTCAGCCTCCCATTAAGTAGGTCTGGGTCTACAGCGTCTTCTTCTTACGTTCTTAATAATTCCATCTGCAAATGGAACTTCCGTAGTTTCTCTTAGGTTATCATTTCTTGCTCCATCTTGCAATATGGCTTCAAATATTTGTCTTCATGCTTCATTCTTAACTAGATTCCTGTTAGGACAGTAATATGAATCGTATTACCCTAATTTATAATCTTGATTCTTTGTGATGTTTCGTTCTACACATTTTATTCAGTCTGACCTTTATTTAGTTTGTCTTGTTCAGTCTTTCACTAATTTCTAACTCAAAATGAACTGCACTATAAAATTGTTCCTAAATATCTGCAAGATTCAACCTCATTAATCCTTTCTTCATTTAGTGTTATGTTTTCCCTTTTGCATAATTGATCATCATTACTTCCGTTTTCTTTAGATCTTCTACACTTCCATCTCTTTGATATATAATGCATTATTGGCAAGCAAGCATCGAATAGAAGTGTTCTGGTGTATATCGAGGTAAAACCAAAATATGAAAGATATACAATCGAAGGCATAAAAATACACGTTAGAGCGAAGCATACACAGGTTAATGGTACCAAAATGCTAAAAAGATAAAGGAAGCGGAACCTTTTGATACAGCTTCGAGAAGAGGTAGTGATGTGAAAATATTAAGAGACAATATTAAGAAGATGAAGAGACATAAAAATCTCTTGCAAATAAAATATGACACAGAAGAATAACTAATGCATTGATAAACATATAGGGTTCGTCAGCAAAAGTCTCTACGGATACGATTGCTATGCTAGCCGCCCCTCGTCCCTTTTCTTGTCCTTAACTGATGACTGTAGGCCGGACCCGATTCGCAGACCCAGCGAACCTAACATACTCACTGCAACATTCAGCCACAGCGCCACTTTGGCTGCTGCTTGCCTCTTCCAAAGGAGAACTGTGATGTAACCGCCTCTCATATATATATATATATATATATATATATATATATATATATATATATATATATATATATATATATATACGTATATTAATTGTATTCCACATAGAAAAATGAAAGGAGTTTTTTCTTGGAAAATACCCAACAACAGCTTCGTCCTCCAATGGACCTCTTCTTGGAGCGTTTATTAAGGAAAGAGTTTACAATGTATGTAGACAAGGAAGGCCTAAAATCTTAAACAAATGCAATACCGTTACCAAAAACTAGCAGTTTGAGCTACAAACAATTCAGCCGTAAAATAACATTAAAACAAGAATAGTCATTGAACAAATGAAAAATACTAAACAATCAATTCGTCCATTTGCCGCAGCATAACAATAAGTACATATTAACAAGCGTATATTATATGATAAATTGGATAATGTTATCCCCTAGCTATCATATAATATGCGCTTGTTAATATGTACTTATTGTTATGCTGTTTCAAATGGACGTATTACCTCCTTCGATAGTTTAGTATTTTTCATTTGTTCAACGACTATTTTTGTTTTACTGTTATCTTACGGCTGAATGGTTTGTAGCTTAAACTGCTAGTTTTTTGGTAGCGGTATTGCATATGTTTAGATTTTAGGTCTTTCTTGTCTACATACATTGTAAACTTTATCTCTTTCCTTAATAAACGCTCCAAAAAGAGAGCCATTGGAGGACGAAGTTGTCGGGCATTTTCCAAGAAAAAACTCTTTCCATTTTCCTATGGGGAATACAATTGGATTTAGATGTCCTTTTGCCTAAGAAGATTACCAGTACTACATGCGTATATGTGTGTTCATGAGCGTCTTATTCACTGTAATCTAACAACAATCAATGAAAATAAAAGCATTTAACAAAATAGAATAAAATGAAATTTAAAAAAATTACACTTTGGTTGACATTACTTCAACACCGATCTCTGGCAAATGCGAAAAGAGTGCAACTTAATCGCGTTTTGGAATGTAATTGACAAGTGGCGAAATAACGAATTTGAGATTGTAATTAACTCTCTCGTCCTACAATGGAGGTGCCACGCCACCTTTCTTCCCTGGCCTTCATTAGTTGGCAGGATCTTTGAAAACACCTAATTGAGTATAGGTAGGTTCCTATTGAAATCAAATCGTCCGGCACCCAGATTTATTCATTTTCTCAGTTTAATTCATGATGGCGGACCCTAGATTCTTGCCTTTGTACGGGCAACAACTCTTGAAAACCAGGTTGGCCTCGCTCCAACTCCTCCAAATTCTCAGAGAACCATATCTTACTGAACGCTTACGTTTCACTAATCTATATGCGATGGATCTAACACTATCGTATGGAAAGCGTTATTACAATCATCCCGTGAGTCTTTGGCTTTAGAATAAGGAAAAATAAGGTACACGGACGGATTCTTCGCAAAAATTATCATCGACCGTGTGTTAAATTAAGTATAATTTTGTTTATCCAGACCACTGAGCTGATTAACGGCTCTTCTAGGGCTGGCCGGAAGGACTAGATTTTTATTTACGTTGCTGGGAACCAATTGGTTACCTAGCAACGGTACCTACAGCTTATTATGGGATCCGAACCACATTATATCGAGAAATGAATTTCTATCACCAGAAATAAATTCCTCGGACTTCACGTTGGCCTAGCCGAGAACCGAACTTCGAACCACCGGAATGGTAGGCAAGCACGAAAACCACTCGTCCAACGAGGAACTTCGACCTTGTGTTTCAACTGACTCGCCCCAAAGGGTCCACTCAGGTGCGAGGTCATCAAGTCTATACGGCAGCGATGTCTTGAGCCCTTCCCTCATAAAATGAGAAAGTTAATTACGATCTCTAATCCGGCCACTATGATTTTTCCACACCTACATATTACATATAAATTCTCCAGCCACCCACAATCTTTCCACGTTTACTAGTGATTAGAGCTGAGGTGGAGTCAACCAAGAAATGTGGTTTTAATGAGGTGGTGTCAACCAAGAAATATTAATTTGGTTTAAATCTGCTTATTCGTTTCATACAAAACCCGGCCCCCACGCACTTGTGTTTATGTGCACATATCTTTATATATATATATATATATATATATATATATATATATATATATATATATATATATAATATACATACACGCACACACATACACACACACACACACACACACACACACATATATATATATATATTATATATAATATATATATATATATATATATATATATATATATATGTATATATATTATAATAATATGTATATTATATATATATATTATTATATATATATATATTATATATATATATAGATATTATATATTATATATATAATCTTATGTATAATATAATAATAATATATAATATAATATTATATATATATATCTATAATATATATTATATATAATAATTATCACATCGAACCGTGATTCATTTATATATCGATTCAAGCTACAAATGTCCTTTAATATCTAAATTCACTTTACCTCCCAAATGATATATTTTCATATATGTACCGAAGGGGCAATTTTTTAGTTTTTATAATTTAATTTCGTCCCCCCATGGGATCGAACCACCATCCAAGTGGACGGGGACGAAATCAGGACAGTCAGTGACGCTATCCATCAGGCTGACTGTCCTGATTTCGTCCCCGTCCACTTGGATGGTGGTTCGATCCCATGGGGGACGAAATTTATATCAACTAAAAAAATTCCCCTTCGGTACATATATGAAAATATATCATTTGGGAGGTAAAGTGAATTTAGATATTAAAGGACATTTGTAGCTTGATTTGATATATATATATATATATATATATATATATATATATATATATATATATATATATATAATTATATATATATATATATATATATATATATATATATGATGGCAGTTGCTTTCATTTCTGTTCTTTATGATAGCAGACACAGGCTATATAAATCTAATCCAAAAGGATTATTGAAAAAACGGGACCTATAATAACTGTATGGTGAAGATGGATTTTATTGCGTAATGACTGCATCTAAAAGTTTCATAAAAAAAAAATCCCCATTCTGCGTTTGTGTTATATAAAATCATCAAAATATTTCTAACTGAAAATATACATAACACGGTTAAAAGAATATTAAATACAGTTGCTCAAACGACCTTACCATTGGCCTACGTAGTACTAGTTCACAGGACGCAGCAGGAAGGAAATAACTATGCTTTTTTTGATTAAGCTGACCTTGTGTCAGCTTAATCATAACTAAGCGTAGTCTTCGAATAATTTTTCCGTTTGTATTCACAATTTCATTCTTTCAGTTGTCGTCAGCTCGTATAAGTTTTGAAATACGAACTGCAACATTTGGTTGCCAAGTCACGTGACCCAAAACACCGAATTATGGAAGGAAGTTTGAACGAATTTCCCTCTTTCGAAACCACTAATACCCACCATAGACCACGACAGTTAAACACTCAAAGCCAACCTGTCACTGACCAAGAAGACTTTGCAGTAATGTCATTACTGTAGTAGTGTGTGCAGTTCAAACAGACCTCGTTAATCATAGAATCCTAGGCTATGACGAAAATGACGCCAACTATACTCTGTTTTTTTGCATCTGTCCATCCGCCTGTGGTGTTTTCCCGGGCTTTAAATAGTTACGCTATGTGTAAGTTTAAGGTAAACAAAAGGATATCTGGGTGTACATTTGCAACTGAAAAGTGTTTTAATAATTTATTGTATGCGAATTACACCGTTAAGATTCGAAATAGGCTTATTATTATTGTTGAATGTAAGCTGAATGTAACTATCTAAAGCCCGGGCTGCAGTGTTACCATACGCATACACCACAGGCGGAGGGACAGATGGAAAAAACAGAGTATAGCAATTGAGCGATTGTGTTTACCTACTCAGTTTTAACTCCTTTACAATCTATTGACTTGCAATTGTTTTAAGTATGATTTTCAACTTTACCTTTTCAGTCTATGCAATGTTTTTGCTCTCAGTCGTGTTTTTACTTCTTTTTTTAAAATTCATGTCTCACTCCGATTTCTTTGTGAATTTTTTCACTTATCTTCTTCTTATGCCATTTTTTACAATAATTTTAATAGAATTCTAGTTATCTTTTCAGCCCTACTTCATAGCTCTCTGGATAAATGTTAGGATTTTACTTGGTAAGCTTATTGAAAGTCGTGCTATTCATTGTGTATATATATATATATATATATATATATATATATATATATATATATATATATATCATATATATATATAGTATATATATATATATATATATATATATATATATATATATATATATATATATATATATAGAGAGAGAGAGAGAGAGAGAGAGAGCGTGTGCGTGTCTGTGTCAACTGAAGCCACAGGATATCTTTAAAAGATAATAGAGTGCCAAGTACTTTCGAGTATTTACCTTTATATCTGTAATTTTAAGTATATATATATATATATATATATATATATATATATATATATAATGTATGTATATTATATTATATATATATAATATAATATATAATTTACAGACAAATTATAAGTGATTGGTACTTCGTCACCGGCAGGATTCAATCCGTTGCCTGGTTTGGAAAAAAACGATAGACAGTGACTTTATTTCTAAAACCAGCAACGGGGGGGGGGGGGGGGGGTCAAAATTTTGGCCAGCGGATGAAGCACTTATCAGGTATAATTCCCGCTGGGTATAAGTTATTCCTACGGTACAGTAAAATGGCTATTAGAAGGTATCTGTCGCTTAATATTTGTGAACACGAAAAATTTCCATTTACATATACATATATATAGAAGTGTGTGTACTCATCACGAGCATTTCATACCTTGACAATTATGAGAAGACACAGAAATAACATAACTTGAATTATAGAATCTTCATAACCAAAACAGAAGAAAGCGAAGAAGAAAAGAAGACTATCGTACCTACTGCCTCAGAATAAGAGGACGAACATCATAACTGCCGGCATAGTACTACAGCCTCCCATCCTGCAACTTTCCCGCTTCGGGCCGCACTTGCAAGAGGCGCCGTATAGATCCGCAGTTTTAAAGTTCATCTTCCGCCGTTGCAAGATGCGGACGAGAGCGGAAAGGAAAGGAAAGGAAGTAAGGGCTTTGACGTGGAGGAGGAGGAGGAAGGGGAGAAGGGGGAGGGGGAGGGAGGGAGTGGTAAGCGAAAGGGCGGGGTTGAGCTCGTTGACCCCGCCAGCGTAAGTAAAGACCCCGTATGAACGAGGGCGTGGCACCTTCAGGAAGAGCGGTCTTTCGTATCCTGTGGGTGTGGGTGGCTCATGGAATCGTCTTGAATGTGCGCCCGCAGTTATGATTGAACTTTGCGGAATGCAAAGAAGAAACCTTGCGTGTTCATTGACATTTTTTGTGCTGTAGTTTCTGTTTTCAATGGTTATGTGAATTTCTAAATTTAGATATGCACTCAATTCATTTTTATGCTTTATATATACCTAATTAATAACTCTTTCTTTAGATAGATTTTCCTTTTTTTTTTCTTTAAATCTGCAATTGAAAATCCTCATGGACAGAGTCAAGAAACTGTATACCTAAAGGGGCTCCAGAGGGAAATCAGACTGCATAGAGATATTATAAATATTGTAGGGAAAGTTGACAAATAATTAAATATGATGGAATAGGAAATAAAACTGACACCTGAATCCAGGATTCATCAATAGTAAGAAGGAATTAATTTTCCTCGCTTCAACATCTGGAGATCAGAAGATTCCGCAACAGACCTGGGGAGCAAAGCATTCCACATTTCAGTTGTAGCCGAAATAAACTCTTAGCAAACTGAGTAGTATTAAACCTGATGCTAGAAAATGACACACAGTTTGCAGCAGCAGCAGCAGCACTGCCTAGTGGTGCGAGCAAAAACTGCTAGGTCAGGTAAAGGAGACAGCAGGAGACGTCTGTCATTGTAGTACTACATTTTATGCAAAAATATAACGAACTCACGTCATGTCTATGCTGCGAGTCGGCATTAAGAGTTGGCAAAGGAAACTTGACTGACGATAAAACTGTCAGTTGGAAACTGTCCAAAGGTCCCCACCAGTCCTTATTTTCTTTTTAACCTCTTACCACACTTAGGAGTAGGCAATAGCCCGTGCTTGAATTAAAACCTGCTTTATCTCAACCGATCAAATAAGCAATTTTTTATTCCATTTTTCCCAGCTTACCTAATACTAATAATGACTCTCAACTTATAAATTGATAAGATATTCCACCCCTATCAGAAAACATCGCGTCAGCGTCAGATAACTATATCGCAGGCGTTAGCCTAAGTCCTTAAGTGGGATGCGTCGGTGTAAAGGCCTTAGGCCTATCTGTGGAAGTTATCGCATTTCTTTGATGGGAGTTTTCGGGGCATGCTAGGTACTGGCCTCGCACGCGCGCACACACACACACACGCACACACAGAGGAAGTTCTCTTGAAGAAAAATCCATTTTGTATCTGCTTATTGGTTTTCTTTGCAATGTTTTCTATTTCATTCCATTCTGTGAAAGCCTGAACAACAAATTAGTCACATGTCAATATGGGCTCGTGAATAATAGTAATGATAATAATGATAATGATTGCTACATAGTTTGGAACCAGAGGAGAAATTGCGAAGGAAAACCACAGGCTAAATTGTCAAAACACTCCATCTAAATGCCTTACGAGAGCCCAGGTAACTTACAATCAGTCATCCTGTCCTCTTGATTGATAGGTAGCATTCAAGAAAGTACATACTCATAATTACCTGACATCTGCCTCCAATGCTCTTAGAAGCCAATATGAATATTCCTAGAAGTCTACTTCTAATGTTTGTGGAAGTCAAATCTAGGAATTCTTAGAAGTTGAAATTTTATTACTAGGAGTCACTAATTAATTCTCTCAAACGTCAGTTTAAATTCCTTTTAAGTTCAATTTGAAAATCCTAAAAAGTCTATTTCACATTCCAAGAAGTCATTATCCAAAATCTACATGGGTCAATATTCAAATGTCTTATGCGTCCATATTCAAATTTCTTATTAATCATTATAAATAATTATTAAAGGGGAATATTTAAAACATCTGCAAGCGCTTGTTCAAAAATCCCAGAGGACTCTATTCATCATTTCTGAAAGTCGTCTATAAAAAAATTCAGAATCCTGTATTCAAAGTTTATTCACCAATAGTCACCATCTCTAGAATTCAGTACTAAAAGTCACCATCCAAAAATCATATTTCTAAGAATTGAAATTCAAAGTTCGCCTAATTCATTCTTTAAAACCGTCACAACAATATTTGTCAGCCATTTAAGCCAGAAATTAAGGAGTGTTTACCATCATAGAGTAGAGCAATGCTAAACGGTTCCTGGATGGTGACCCCCAAAGGTTTTCGTGGGTCGTTATATAGGACTGATATTTTTGGGGATCATCATCTTCATGATATTTACATTCTTTTGCTTATTCTTTTAAGGTAACCACAAAGGTGGATACATACAGGGTTAAAACCCTTTGGGGTCACTATTTAGGAAAGATCCTACTAAACAATGTAGTGAATAAACGCAAGCAAATCAAATACTAGTTACTGCAGGACTTATGCAAATGAGCCTTCAGTCCGAAGCGACGTCGAACTGACACAACATCAACATTAAGCGTAATGGCATCGCAGAGGTATTCGACGTCAGATCGACTCTGGAAATTCCTCTTCTCAGTCAGGAGTTATATCAGCGTTGTCATCATTATGCTGAAATTCATATGGAAATAATGAATTGGATGTCTGTGTGAGTAAAAGGAGACAAAAAGAAGGAAGTAAAAGAAAATAACAAACAAAAAATCGACGTAGTTTAATATATATATATATATATATATATATATATATATATTATATATATATATATATATATATATATATATATATATATATATATATATATTATATATATCTATATATATATATATATTGAATAATCATCACATCACCGTGATTCATATAAATTATTCGAGCTACAACTATCCTTTAGTATCTAATTCGCTCTACCTCGGAATTGATATATTTTCATATATGTAAACCGAAGGTAAATTTTTTAGTTGATAATAGTTTCATCCTCTCAGCGGACAGGGACGAAATCAAGAAGACAGTGAAGTTATCGATTCGCCTAACGAGGTAGAGCGAATTAGATATTTGTAGCTCGAATAATATATATATATATAGTATATATTATATATATTATAATCTATATATATATATTATATATATATAATATATATGATATATATATATATATACTATAAGCAACTACACAAGTAAGTAAAAAGAGCAACAGCACATGGAACTATAAAACTATTGTATGTGTGCTGTCATGCTCGTCATGAATAAGAACACTAAATATTCTGATTCCTCAAGTTAATAATAATAATAGTAATAATAACAATAATAATAATTGAAAAGAAACCCACAAAATCACTTTGTAACTTGTTTACTTCTAAGTATTTACATTTAGTTTTACTACACACTCGAGTACTTTCAGGCCCTATCTATGGCCCATTTTCAAGAGATGTTTGGGATGTTAGCCTGGGTCAAGGCCCAGCAGTCTTCTGGAACTTCTTCTCGTTGAGCTGTCATTTATGTGATGGCTGTTCTGGTTTCCTTGAGAGTTGCCAATCCCCTCTTGTCGCTCTGATATCCTGAGCTGATGGTCAATGGGATTAACCCTTGAGGTATGGGTGTGGTCACCAAATCAAATCTCGGCTTTTCCTTTTCTTTTTCAATCTTCAGAAGAAAACTGAAAGAAGTTTTTGTTTGGTTAATAATAATAATTACATGGTCTGGTAAATGGCAAGGTGGGCTCTGAATTAGGTCTGGGAGGTTTCCTCTCCCTGTGTGAAACAAGAAAAAGAGACGTGGACGTGAGGCCCGCAGCCTCATACCTTTTGTCAAAATGTGCATAAGATGACCAAACTCCTCTGTCGCTGGGAACCGTCGATGTCCGAAATAGAGAGACAACAACACGGAAAAGAAAATTTGGCTGCATAACACCATAAGATTTTATTTTAAATAGCAAGGCCTTCCTTGAGAAGTGAAGTTAATAGGAGAGAGAGAGAGAGAGAGAGAGAGAGAGAGAGAGAGAGAGAGAGAGAGAGAGAGAGAGAGAGACTTGCATTATGATCGGCTGAAGTACACAGTTGCTTATAGAATATCGATTAACCGGGCAGGACACATTAGTGAGAGTGAGAAATACTTATACGTAGAAACAGTAAGATCTGGATGACAATGCATTATTGTTTACAGAAATCAATAGACGGTTTTGTAGAAGTTAACACACACACACACACACACAGGGAGAGAGAGAGAGAGAGAGAGAGAGAGAGAGAGAGAGAGAGAGAGAGAGAGAGAGAGAGAGAGAGAGAGAGTCTATATTTAGAAGCAGCCGAGTAATAGATCGGATGGCAATGCATTGTTGCTTAAAGAAATCGATAGACGGACTAGTACATATTACTTCGGATATGTGTGTGTGTGTGTGTGTGTGTGTGTGTGTGTGTGTGTGAGAGAGAGAGAGAGAGAGAGAGAGAGAGAGAGAGGCCATATTCTGATAACGCACCTTTAGGGCAGGGCCTATACGGTCTAACCTAAAGTTGCCTTTGCGCTCGTAAGGGTTCAAGAGAGTATTAACTTGCAAAGGCACGGACATGTAATCATATATTACATCTCTCTCTCTCTCTCTCTCTCTCTTAATATCTACAGGGTCTATTGATTTCTCCAGAGAAGAATGGAAATGCACTATGACAAGTATCCGCTTCTAAAAATAGCCCCCTTTTATTTTCCACAAATATCTGTCTATTCACGCCTGTAAACAGTAATATATTGCCATTTCAAGGGCCATATCTTTTCCTAAAAATATTCCTTCTCGTACATATCCGCACGGGTGTACCCGTGCCCGTCCTGTATAAACTATGTACATTGGCCTATATGTATATATGTATCATACGTGCATTCATTTATTCACGCCTGCATGCATTTATGAACGTGCTGTATACAATATGTACACATGCAGACGCAACTCGCCCAAAGATAAATAGTAATAATTCTAAAGACTCCCGTTGTAAGAGTAGCTGTTATTATTGTTGTTGTTGTGAATCAAAATATATGCATATCCTTATGGAGCAAGCCTGAAAATATGTTTAACAGGAATCAGACAAATTACAATTGTGCATTCTTTACTGTGCCACTGACATAACACGGTGTTCAGCCTGAAATAAAAACTCTCTCTCTCTCTCTCCGCTTTAAGCGAACTTAGTACAAAATTCATTAACGTTGGCACCAACTCTTGAGGTGAAGCTGTGGGGCAGGGAAATATGAGGAAAAGCACATCGTTTTTCATCCTGATATCCTAAGTACAGCGTGACCCCGGTAACGAGAGAGAGAGAGAGAGAGAGAGAGAGAGAGTTAAAACGTCGCAACATATTCAACAGAAAAATAAGTCCGTGTTGTATGCATTGTCTCCCTAGTCATCAGTCTTTTGTGGCCAGAAAATCTTTGTATCTTCTGTACTTGATATTATATATTTGATCAAGAACTAAATTCTCTCTAGCTGTTGACATTATTATTGTAGCAGGTAAAATACAAACATTTTTGGTACTACGTAGATGACACTGTTCCATTTTGTGAAATATTTCTGAAATTTCGTATTGCCGCTGATTACAGTATCATATTTTGACAGGCATCAATAGCAAACGTATCTGCATTCCATACCAATTACCTTAACTCTCTGCAATAAAAGGGTAAAATCATTCAAGACTTAAAGAACGTCTTCATTTCATGTCACAGTTGATACAGCTGCACGTGCCTCTATCCGTATTTCTGACTACACCCTCCCTATCTTCTGTTTTACGTGGACGGTTTCATTGTTTGCCCCTTAAAGCATTGCCTTCCCTCTCCACCTCTGTGTCCTGCTAATTCGCAGTCCTCTCAGTTATGTAGCGAATCTTCTAGCTCTAGCATCTTACCGCCGTCCTTACGTACGACATAAACGACCATAATTTGACCTCGTACACTGGCTGTATTATGCAAATTTTCGCGTTCAGGTGCAAAAGGCTGCTTTGCTTATATAAGGCCCTGTTGTTCCAGATAGCCATTCTCTCACTGAATGTCGAGCTCTGGGGTCACCCTCTGTGTTCCAGCTGTCCCGTGAAGGATTCAAGAGGCGGGTCTGTAACAATGAAAAGACAACTTCACCGATATTTTTATTCCTGCAGCAAGCTGAGAGTTGAACCAGTTTCATCTTCCTTCGGTTCAAATCCTTTGTTTGCCCACACTTATACACAGACACAGATATCTCTCTTACAAAGTTCCACTCGATGTAAGTTACTCCAAAGATGAAGTTGACTCATATTAATGGAGGTAAATCTGGGTTAGTATTTGACAACATAAAGTCTAGCGGTATATAGGTATGTACACACACACACACACACACACACACATATATATATATATATATATATATATATATTATATATATATATATATGTGTGTGTGTGTGTGTGTGTGTGTGTGTGTGTGTGTGTGTGTGTGTGTGTGTGTGTGTAATCTTTTTTACAGAATGTAGATAAATTCAAAGGCAGTAAAATGAAGTAGCATAAGAGTGAAACTGTTAATTAGGCTCAGATTTCACGTAAGAAGTAAACACTTAAGTAAAAATAATCTATTGCTCTGAGAAGAGTTTATATGAAGCACAAACTGGATTAGAATCCGGGTTTCATCTATTGTAAGCCCTTCTCAGAGTGATAGGTTAGTTTTACATTAGTGTTTACTTCTTGCATGAATTCTGAGTCTGAATAAAAGTTACATTTTTATCATGGTACTGCACATTACTGTCTTTGTATGTTATGAACTTACTGTAAAAATAAAAGATGAACAACCAATAATGTGATTTTTTCTTAAACCTTTAATATAGAACACTGTTCGTTGTTTACATAGCCTTATTGAGGTAGTGCATTCAATTCTCATTTTGAAGAGTATCAATGTCTACTTTCGAAAGACGTCATTTCTGATGTCTCATTTTCGCTTGCAAGATGAATCATTCTTAAATAGGCTTTGTAATTGGCTGTAGAATTATTTTGAAATACTGCTTACAGTTGTTTTTAGCTCAATATATATATATATATATATATATATATAGTATATATATATATATATATATATGTGTGTGTGTGTGTGTGTGTGTGTGTGGTTAAGCAGGTGGTATCACTGGTATAAACGAAACACCGAGATTTATACCCACATTTTTCCGTGTTGCATCTGCATAAACACACAAACATGCTCAGGTGGTTTCAAGCACACATACATACCATACGTACGTATATGCATATGTATATGAATATATATATATATATATATATATATATATATATATATATATATATATATTTATATATATATATATATGTGTGTGTGTGTGTGTGTGCGTCTCACATATCCCTAAGTGAAAAATAAAGTCCTGACCGGTTTCGACTATTTTCCAAGCCAAAACGATATAGGGAAGTACAGAGACTACTGTAAAATGAACTTAAGCTTTCAGCGTATTGTACCTGCAACATCACTAAGCGAAGCGTAAGCTCAGCTGTGGCTTTACTCAAGATGCTGGATCCGAGTGAATAAACGACCCTGGCAGTATACAAACTCAACACCAGCGTCTTCATTCTTTGTATTGTTTTATTCTGCCTCTTGATTCCATCACTCATAAGTTTTTGACATAATGTGCTTATTCGATAGAATACTAACTAACAGAAAATTATTCAATATATAAATAAATTGCAATCCATTTATTTCTTTATGTGCGTGATGAGTTTCACTATTGCATGGCCGAAAGGTATGGTGTCGCCCGAAACCTTCTGAAAACATGCGCACATTTTACGGCACGGAAAGCGTATTATTATATTACTTATGATAAATTCTAGAAAGTATGTTTACTGACGTTATTATAATTTTAGCACTATTTTTTACAATCCTGCATTTTACGAGCATTTAAATGACGAACAAAAATACCGCTGTATACACTTTGTTATCGGAACTTGTCAGAAAATATTGTTGGAACTTGTGTTTGTTTTGAAACCCGGTATCAACATGAAGCTAGACGACGCCGCGTGCTTTTCAACTTCTGGAGGCAACAAGAGAAAAAGCAGTTTTGAATTAGATGACAGAAGAGCGGTAAGAACAAAGCGTAGTGGTTGTGTTTTCACTGAGAAATTATCAATTGGTAGTGAAAGAAATCGTGAAACGTAGATGTTAGTAAAGCGTGGCGGCAAAGGTCCGCCATAGCGAGGTTCTTGAGCGCGCGGTCGGCGGCATCGTAGCACGTAACAAAGAACATTTACTTATCACACCTCGAGAGGACTATATTTTTACCGACCGGAGATGCTTGTTCCGTGAAACGATCTTTGAAATCATTATTAGAAGTTATACGCTTGATAACCAAGGTGAAAACTGTTCACTACAACGGTAGTAAATTGTCCTCGTACGCACCCGCTTTGGCGGTAAAAAAGGACGGGTGTCGGAAAAATACCAATGAAGGACGCTGTCCGACCTTAGGAGCAGACGTAGCTGGCCGAGAATAATGTACATTTCTTAGTGATAGCTAACTTTTTAACTGGAGGCAGTATATCCTAGATTTGAACCAACGACGTCGCTATTTAGAGGGTAGGGGATGATGAATGACCTCGCTTGTGTGCGCCGTCAATTTAAAGGGCCTTGAGTGGCTAGACAGGGACCGGTGAGAAATAGCCAGTTGTCTTTGATGATAAAGTCACGACTTGAGTAGGGTATCATACACAGTCACTACTTAAGTATATGTAGGCATAATGCTTGTTCAGCAGGAAGCCGTAGACCTCGGTACATTACAAACAGTTTAAATTAGGCTAAGCTACTATACTTTATATCATATTGTGGGTGAAAATGAACGCTACTACCGTGCCCATCTTTTGCTGTCTTTAATTGATGAATTGATTAGGTATGTCAGTGTCTTGTTTATGGTTTGGAGTAATACTTCAGAACCATTCCGCACTGGATATTATAAAAAATAATCACCTACATGGAAAGAGCATGTGAAAAGCTATTGGGTAAACAATCATGGACGATCCATCGTCATCACGCTGGCCAGGTCTTATTCACGCTGGTCTAACCATGGACAATCCACCATCTTTCCCAGCCTTCTCAGCACTCATTTGAACAATGTTAGTGTATATATGTAACGTTTATTGATCTTACTCAAGATTGCAGTTGTAATCAGCACAATAAAACAACATTTTGTTGCCTAGTATATGAGTGAAAGTATGAAACTTTTTATTCCCGGGGTCATGGTTTGAACTGAATTCATTTTTACCTTGTAATCGGTGGTTTTATCCTTACTGCCATCACAAGTGAAACTCCACAGTGCTTATTTGATTGTAATTATACACATTTTGGTCCTAATTCACTCCATGTTGCACTTGAACCACGTTGCTGTTCCTGGTTCCTAAGCACTCACTCCGCAGCAGACGACAACACTCTTAATGAGGTGCAAAGCTTTATTCCTTTAATTGTTTACTTTACTCATTATTTAGTTTAACTTTACTTTGTTACTTCAAAATGTTTATTTAATTCATGTCTATTATCCCTTTTTTGCAACCAAATTAACCCCCAAAATTTACAGATATTTCTGAAGTACGAACAGACAACGTCTATGGAGACCGATAACGAGAAGGATGTGTCGGCTCCTGTAAGGCACCTTCCATATTAGAATTAACGGAACGATCAGCAGCCAAACAGCTCGAGACACCAACTAACCTGTCTGGGCTGGGTCCATGCGTCGGCTCCTGAGATGAACCCACTATAACACCAGGAACATCACTACGTACTCCTCCAATAGATGACTCATTAACATGTCAGTCAATAGTCACGGGCGTGGCAGACATACGAACGTGAGTTGGAGAGGAATCCCGAACACTCGAGATCAAAGGAGAATCCCCCAGAGTCGAACTCTTGGCAGCACCATTGAGAGGGGCAGGCAAACAGTCCTGCTGCACCAACTCCGCGCTCACCACCTTCGACCTCTTGACAGGCGCCTTGAGATCCTTACGGCAACAATTATGCCCTGGAGAATAAGGAGCACTTGCATCACGTGCATGGACAAGGGAGGTTGCAACACGCTCACGATGTGCATGGAGGGGGGAGGTTGCAAGAGGCTCACGATGTGTACGGACAGAGGAGGTTGCAACACGCCCATAATTCGATGCAGAGGACGAAGCAGCCACTGCAGATTGCACAAGGGAAGATGCACTAACACACTCTGAAACACCAACACACTCGAGAACACGTCTTTGTTGATCCTTCCTTGTAGACGAAGAAAGAGCAAAGTTCTTAGCCTTCCAACACTTGATACGCCGACGTGGTATAGAGGGGGAAGAGGGAGAGGAAGACAGCACTGGTTGCTTATGCGATCTTCGCAGGAGGCGGGGACGAAGGAACACTTTTCCTTCCAGTCCTCCCAACCGACAAGGCAGCCAACTTATCATCCAAAACAGAGTCCAACCTCTGGAGCACTGCCTGGCATATAACCTCAGACTGATCTGCAAGAGAAGGTTCCGATGACATGGAAGGGAGATGTAGCGAACTGGGCGGCAGAGATGACGTCACGGCTGAGAGAAGCAGTGCAGAGGAGACGACTGGGAGTGACGTTATCGATGGGAGTGCAAGGATTCGTTATAGTATGATAATTAGAATGGCACCTACTACACATGATGTGGGAATCGGTCGCCGCTGAAGCCAAAAAACAAGAACACGGAAAACCTGGAATCCCGGGGCACACACGTTGACGAGGCCGACAAGGAGCAGAAGAAGCCATAATATATCGGCCAAACACACACACAAAACACAAGCAAAACGGGCAATGAACCGGGGAAAGGCCAAGAGAGGTTAACCATGACTCGTCCAGGCGGTTAAAGAAAAGACTGACGCAGTGTCGTAGGTGAGTGGTCCTTGACCACTCTTCACCTGATCTACACGTGTTGCCAGATATCATAAGATTCCTTGCTTTCATCTGTTTTTTAACTGGATCCAGCTAGGCGCTTGAAATTGTCTTATTGTTAAGACCAAAGGTTTGTAGCTATGAAAAATACAAATTGTCTTAGAAAATTTTTCATTTTTCTGCATACACAGGCTTAAACTTGAATAAATTCTGGAGCCTTTGGCAGGTTTTCAATGAAGGACCCTCCTTGGTTCATTTCCAGTGGACGTTTGAAAACTAACAGACAGTGGGCTAGAATAATGTTCTGTTAATTTCAGGAATTTGGACTAGTTTAACTCTGTATGTCGCGTAAATTTGCAGGTGGAAGTGGATCAGTGTACTTACTGATGTAGTTAATGTTTCTAATTTGCGCAGCAGCTAAGAATTGAAATTCGCAGTAGCTCTTCTATTGGTTTTATGTAGGAGACAATCTAGTGGCCACTGTCAAGGAATTATGGGTACAACACAGCTGAAGAGCTCAAATTATTTCTGCCGTTCTAAATAGCTATATACTTTGAAATTGACTGCTGGATAGTTCTTTGGTGTCTCCTTTTGGTGACATACTCTTGTTTTATTTTTTTTGGTAGCCTTCATTCTATTTTAAGTAGCTCAGGTTTATTTTGACTTCCTTGATTTTCGACTTAAATCATTGTGTTTAACACGAGTAGTGCTAGTATTATGTTTGCTGCAAAACTACATACACTGACCAAGGGGTCATATGACTCCCATATGATCTTCACCAATTGTAGGGTACAGACTCGTTTGATAAATTTGACTTATTCGGAATGTAAGGACTAGGATCGGGAAGTGGAAGACCCTTAAGGCACATTTAGATAAATTAGAACGGACAGAATGAGGAATAAAGGAATTAGAGTGAAGGCTAAGATTGTAACGAGTTTGCAGAGTTCTCCTAAATTGGACGTAGCTGATTTACCCATTTTGTCCTTTACTTTTCTACCCCTTAACCAGTCCTCTTGACTATTCACCTTCTTCCTTGCCAGACCCCCATGTTTCCGACCCTGATGCCATTGTCAGCCTTGAAGTCTGCTTTGATCAGAATTTTGGGCTCATAGTCAATGCTATGGAGCATTTTAGTGACTTTGTGAAAGTCCTCGTGGACAAGATTAATGCTCAAAGTGTTAGTGTAAGTGCTAGTGCAGTGTGTAGGGAGGGTCAATTCAAGACATTACAGACTTAAGTTTTTCAATACTTCAAAAAAGCACAAGAATGCTTCAGTGTCCTGGAATTTGGATGTGGTCCTTAAGTGGCTGCCCAGCCCTCCTTTTGAACTTCTGGACAATATCTTTTAGAGACCTGACAAGGAAGACTTGTTGGTCACATTAGCAACACCGAAGATGGTCAGTGAGTTGCTTGCCATTGACAAAGGGTTGGTTTTCCTCAAGGTGATACGGTCTGCTCATTTACAATGGGCTTTCTAGCAAAAAATAAGACTCCTTCTAAGCCTTCATCATCAAGAACTTTATGGAAATTCTCTGACCGGAAGAAGAGGAGAGGTCTCTTTGCCTTGTGAGAGCTTCAAGATATATTACCTTCTTAGAACTGAGAACATCATAGGTCCCTTAAGTAACTTCTTGTGCTTTGTTAAAAACCCCTACAGACCTCCATCCAAAAATGTGATTTCATTCTTTTTGAGGGTTGTGATTTTAGAATCACACTCCAAAATTCAAGGGGACCTTTAACCCATTCTTCAAGTTAAGGCCCACAAAATTAGGGCAGTTGCCACCTTGTTGGCATTTAAACACTATGTAGTAGTCCTTGATTCTACAGTCAGCATTTTCAAAGTGCAGGTCAGTCTTTGTGTCGCACGTTTTAAGAGAAGCAGAAAGTATTTTCGACAGCTGCAGTATACATTACTCGATCCTTTGTCACTAGCTGGCATTGGTAAGGGAGGAAGCGTAGGAGTTATTCTCGTATTCAACGTATTTTACCTTGATTATGCTGTCGAGTCTTGGGGAGCAGTGGTTACTAAGTACCTTTAGTACCCTTCAGTCTTTTTATGTTAGATGGGTAATGGTTTTTATTTAGTATAGGTGACAGAAGTTGTCTGGTGGTGTTGATTTTACAGTACTTCAGCCAGGGGAAGGGCTCCTCTTTATGGTGTTCTGAGCCAACAGATAACTCCTTGAGCTACATAACCTTTGATGTTGATTTGTAGCAATTGGAATACTCCTTTACTACATAGCTCCCACTAAGTAGAGGGATGAGTATCAACCATAGGCAGTATCTTCCTGCAGCAGCTTTCTTAAAAGTGCTACTGCGAATTTCAATTTTTAGGTGCTGCATTAGTTAGAAACATTAGGAATGTAATTACTTGGTAAGTGTATAGTATGCATATATATAAAACTTTGTTTTACTCTAACAATGTCATTTTCTTACTAATTTGCCTGGGAGCAAGTTGTCATTTTTTAGTTGCCTGGGAGCAAGTTGTCATTTTTTAGTAAGATTTCAAAGTTAGCATACTGTATTTGATAGCAGAGGAGCCCAGTATAGGTATGTCATTTATTAAATAAAGATGCAGTACAGGTCAAGTGATGTGAGGAATTTACTGTATTGTGTATGGTTTGATGCTCATCTCTGAGGGGCTGGTGTACTAAACATGATGCCATGCAGAACTTTTAAGTAGAATTAGCATGATGAATGTCATGCACATAAACAAAAGAAGAAAACATGAACAAAAGATGATAAATATTATGGCTGGCAACTGGCAGGAATGGGTCAGTTTTACTTTTTATTTGTTGTGATGAGTTGGTTAGGTTATTCAGAATTCTAATTGGGTTATCCTTAATAATGGTATTCATCACTGTATAGAGTCTGAGAATTGTGTTATGATGATGTGCTAAAAAAAAACTTAGCAGCGTAGCATGTACATTTTAAAAATTTCAGGTCAAAGTTTTTTTTTTCATGTATTTGAGCCAGTTTAGGTATAAAACTCATTATGTTCTAGTTAGTTTTTATCATATACTTCCACCAACATAAAGCTGTAGTTTTTATCATATATTTCCACCAACATAAAGCTATGAAATTCCTACATTGCTCCAATTCTGAAATTGTGCTGAATTATGACGGAAAATCCTAGATCTTAGGGGTATCAGTGGATAGTTTTCTATCAGATTTCTGTAATTACATAATCTCCTCAGTTGTTAGTGTAATCATTATCATTCCTTACGGTGTTGAGTGAAGACTAAATTTTGATGTGCCCGTTGGAGGACCTTGAGATCATATTTGCTTAATTTGGCTTGTTATCATGTAATGTTTTTGTTAGTGTGTTTATCTAATCTCTCCTGCCTTATAGAAAATTTGGCAGTAGGAATAGTCATTTCTAACATTGCTGTGTGTTCTAGGAAATCTTTAAATTAAATTATTCTGGGAACATAATATACATGATTTTCTCACAGATTATGGTTGCATTTTTTTTCACTGCATTGTTAAGAAATCAGGTGTTATTTTCCTTTTCACACTTATCAGTTAATATAAAAAAATTTGTTGTATAGAACTACACTCATTATTCGTAAATAATGAGTAGCAGCAATAGGTGATCTAGAGTTAGGAACATGAAAATGCAAATAGCATGACATTAATACAGTAGTGTTCAAGTATTTAGAGTTCAAGATGATTAAATTTTGATAGTTTTTACATTTAAATCATGCTAATCATTGCGTTTTACCTTACAGAAACGACCTTTTGTTCCACCAAGGATTGTTGTTGATGTTGATGTACTGCAGTCAAGAGTGCAACAGGGTCGTGTTAGTACACAGGTACCATATGAAGTCTTAAAGGTTCTTTTTGTTTTCCTGTATTGGGAAATTTTTTAGAATTTATGAAGACCTATTTTTCCATGCCATTTTGGAAGTCATATTAACATACAGAGAAGAAATTGGTATCAGAAGTACTTCTGTTTTAATTTGTGAAGTTATTGCCATTTACATACATATAGAAGTTAACGTTTTGTATATTTTGTCATAATTTTTTAATTTAACTTTTACCTTGGCCATCAATTGTGAAAATAATTTAAATTTGTTTTTCTGCCAACAGGTATTAGGTCGTCGAGGTCTCCATGCAGTCAAATACCCCGTGAATTGTGATCCCGATTGATGGAGTCTCACCGAATATTTATGCGATGCAGGTGAATGGAACTACTTGCTCTCGCTGTCTTCAGGGTGAACCAGTAAGTTTCTTCCCTTTTCTATTTTGTCTGATGTTTTAGGATCTTTGTGTTGAATGTTTACAGTCGAAGAATCAGTGCAGGAATGTTTTATAAGCAAAAATGTTATCCAAATTACTACATTAAAGGTCACACCATTCTGGAAAATTAATTGCTAGTAGTTTTCAGAGAGTAGAGCAATGAATGGTTCATTTACAATTGTTATATGTCAGTATAGTGCCTGTGGTATTGTAGGCAAACTTCTTTCATATTCCTGTGGAACCTGGTTGGTAAATTTGTTTTTTTTACTGTTACAATGTGTGCCATGACATTGTCATAAAGAAAAACTTCTGTAAAAAAAACTCCATTGGGTTTCCCTTATTCTGAACAATAAATTTCATAGCTTTGGGTGAAATAAAAGTAAAGGGACTCTTCTCCTTATCAGTTACTGTCTGCTCACTAGGCAATGCAACGCATTAGTATGTTCTTCTAAATTAAATAAGTTGTACAGTCTCTGTTAGAGGCTTTTGAACTGCTACTCTGAGTCTTGTATTCGTCACGAGCCTCAACATCAAGTAGTGATATCTCTTCAGGGAAAAGTTTTCTTTCGCTTTGGATTGCCCTTTATGGGGGATAAAAAAAAAAAGAAGTTGCCATTTACCCCTGATTTAACTCTTAGTCTTGATAAATGATGTTCCTACAATTTGCATAAGACTAAAATGTAAATTGCAGTACACCACCTGAACACCTGAATTAGCCCTGGTCACTGACCAGCGCTAATTCAGGTGTTCAGGTAAGTATTACAATATTATTTTTATAATGAAAACTTCATTTCTGAGCTTGGTCAGTGTAGCATTAGCCTTGAAAGAGGGAGAACATGTTACTCTGTGGAAGGCGGTGTGATATTGGATGGGGGGACCAAGATATGCTGTTGGCGATGATTAACAGGTTTAGATGACAGGAAATTGGATAATCTTAACTAGGGAGCAAGATTAGAACTTAGAAACATATAGTAGAGGCACAGGATATTTGTAAGAATAGGTCATAAAACCCCCACAAAAAGTTATAGAAGTGTCTTCAGTGCTTATGATAATAAAACACACCCTTCTTTGCATGACAAAGATAGAAGAGGAGTGCCTTTGTGAATCTGTGATGCAGTCATATAAGGCTCCAATACTTCTTTGTTTTCTTTAAATCTTCTGAAAACCCTAGTGGACAGTCAACAGACTAAATTCAAGAGGGCTCTGAAGGGAGATCAGCCTGCATAGAGAGAGAAGATAGAGGAAAAGATGAAAAGTATTGAGATGTCAGTAGAGAGCAAGAATGATTTTGTTCCTTGCTTAAACATTTTGAGGCTGGAAGATTCCACACAACTATCCTAAAATTTTAAAGGTTGGTATGGACACTGCTGTAATGAGCACTAGTCTGATGCCCCATGTAAAGTCTGTGGACAAAGGAAAACTAATGAGGAAGTATCAGAGAGATTAGGCATTGAAAGAGAGCTTTTGGCCCCATTGAGAGGTAGACAAATGCAGTTCGTTGGTCACATAATGAGAAGACAAGAACTAGAGCATCTCTTTCTCACTGGAAAATTCACTGGAAGGAGATCGAGAGGAAGACCTAGACAAAAATTTATGGATGGATTGGTGAGAATGACTGGAATAGAGAGGAACGGTGAGCCATGATTGCTGGCGTCCTTGGGGATATGGCACCTGGATGATGATGATGATGTGTTACAAATGATGTTGAGTAGAATAGGATTGATATATTTTTACATTACATTACTGTAGTCACCCTCCTGCTATTCGTGCTCTCTTAATCTGCAGACTCACCAATTCGCTTATTTCTTTATGGAACATATATACACATTATTTGCAGAAAATTCTCCTACTCGTATTTTATAATGAGAAATATTCACTAATTACTACTGTATTTTTATTGTAGTGTCTTACCGAACAATTATAGAGCCGTGATTTCCACGAGCGGCAGGATACTAAATTCAAATTTAGCGCGTCGGCGTCGCCAACACTGGTGGTGATGACGTCATCTCCCTCCACTCGCGGGAGAACCAGGTACAACTGCCCAGGTGAATGCAATTCTTTTCCTGCCGGCGTCCGGTGAACATCGGTGGTCGGTGCGGTTGGATGACTTTGCTTCGTTTTTTTTTTCTTGTGGATTTGATCTTCGGAATTGGTGAAGTACTCTTTTTTGGCGTTGTTATTATTTTGCTTTTTATTTAGGCGTTGCCATGTCGGATTCTAGTCCGTCGGGAGTTAGGTTTTGCATCTCAGGATGTAAAACTAGATTATCCAAGTTAGAGTATGATTCTCACACTAAATGTGTTAAGTGTAGGGGACAGGTTTGTTCAGCAGATCGAACATGTAACGAGTGTAGTGATTGGGACTGATTCTCAATGGAAGTTTTTTAGTTCATACTCGGAGAAATTAGCTAAAGACAGAATTAGAAAAGCAGCGCTTAGGGAAAGTAGACTTAGCTCTGCTTCGTCTGGCGATGCATCTGTTCCTTCTGTTTCTCCTCAAATTGTTATGTCTCCTTTAACTACACCTCCTATTCCTCCTACTAATCCCACTTCTCCGGCTTCCCGTGTAGTTTCTTCCGACACCATTGCCAGTCTGGAATCGAGGTTAGATCAGAAATTTTCGGTACTAGCGAATACGGTTTTGCAACTTGGTAATTCAGTTAAGACGTTTTGGAGAAAGCGGCTTCAGGTAAGAGTGTAGTTGAGGGTGCGTCTGTCTGTCCTGACACGTCTCCTAGACAAAGGTCACTGTCCAGCTCCCCCGCACCGGGGAGAAGACATCCGGAAGTCCAAGGGAGTCGATCGGGATTTGCCCACAGACAGGCGCCTCTCTTGTTGAGCCTGTTGCGCCTCAACAGGGCTCGGTTAAGCGTTGGAAAGGTGTTGCGGTCAGACGCCTTTCGATTGATTCAAGCGATTCGTCTCCGGTCGCGCGGCGCTCTTGGCGAGATTCGCCCGTTTCGCGTCCTTAAAGAGGCGTTCAGGCGCCGATTCTTCGCCTCCTCCAGTCAAGCGGTATAAGGAGCCTGAGAGTAGGGTTGCGCCGCGGCCGTTAGTGGCTCGTTCGTCGCCTCAATCTGTGCCTTTTTCGGCTCCATCTACTAGTAGAGATTGTGGTTTTAGCGCTGTAGCTAGCAGTTCTAAGGGTGTTTCTTTAGGCGCTTTTTCGTCTGTTACGCCTGATGCGCCTGTTTCGCCTCGAATTTCGGCGCCTCCGAGCGAGGCGCAAGTAGTTTTCGCCTCCTGCTGAACATTTAGGCTCTTCCAAGCCTACGTTAACTGTTTTTGATTCGTCTCTGGCGCCTGTGGCAAGCAACAGTTAGAGATGTTAACCAACTGGATGAATGAGTCCAAGGGTGGTTCGAAACCTTCAGATCAGGTTGTTAGTTCCGTCTACTTCTTCGGCGGTATCGGAGAATGAAGAAGAAGTAGAGGAGGAGGATTCACATCACCTCTCGTGTTATTCACGTCTCCTTAGATTTCTTCTGGTATCTTATCCAGATTATTTTGAGAAAGCGGCTCCGCGCTCCCCAACTTCGACTTTTTTGATGAGGAGGAAAACTTCAGACCCTCTCCTCCCAAAACTTGTTCTATCTAAAGCGGTTAGACATTCGTTGAAAGAGACTGAGAAATGGATGTCTATGAAAAGGAGACTTAAGGGAAGCTCTTTTTGCTTACCCTCCCTCTAAGCTTGCTTCGTAAGAGGTATAGGTTTTATGTAACTGGGGAAGCTCCTTCTCTGAGTTTCTGCCTCCTCCCAGGGAGACTTCTCCAGTTTAATCGACTCCTCTAGAAGATCTGCTTTCGCCGCAGCGAAAGTTTTCTTTACAGCGCCGGAGTTGGACCACGTTGTAAAGAATCAATTTAAACTTTTGGAAGTCTTTAGGTTCCTTGATTGGACTATTGGCGCTTTAGCGGCCAAGATCGAAGACTGTCCTTCTCTTTCTCAGGAGTTAGCGGAGGATTGGATTGGTGTTCTGTCCTGTGCGGACAAATCCATTAGGGATGGATGTGATGAGTTAGCTTCGCTCATCGCCTTTGGTACCCTTAAGAAAAGGCAACTTTGGTGCTCCTTTGCTTCTAAAAGGGTTACTTCCCAACAGAAGTCTGCTCTCTTGTTCGCTCCTTTTGTGAAAGATAACCTCTTTCCAGACGATGTAGTGTTGTCAATTTCGTCTGCGCTAGATAAGAAATCTACTTCGGATTTACTGGCACAGTCTACTAAGAGACCTAAAGCTCCTGTGGAGACTGTTCCTTCGGTTTCTCCTCTGGTCCAAGTGCCTTTTCGAGGGAGAAAACCCAAGCGCTTCTTTCGGCCGAAGTCGAATTTGCGACCTCAGTCTAAGGCCTCAGCCAAGGTTAACAAACCTTCCAAATGAAAGCTCGGTTCTTCATGCACCAGTGGGAGCCAGGCTGGCTCTGTTTGGGAGGAATGGGAAAACAGAGGAGCAGAAGCCTGGGTAGTGCAAGTACTCAAGTTCGGCTATCGTATTCCTCTCGTTTCACCTCCCTCGCTCTCACCTGTGCCAATTCCATTCCAGGCATACTCTCCGGGCTCAGACAAATTTCTGGCGCTAGCCGCAGAAGTGGAAGCGCTTGTTCTTCAAAGAAGCGATAGAACAGATAGAAGGGGATTTTCCTCCAGGCTTTTACAATCGCCTTTTTGTAGTTCCCAAGTCATCAGGGGCTGGAGGCCGGTTTTGGATGTGAGCGCCCTGAACTTGCATGTCCAGAAAACAAAATTTCATATGGAGACCACTCGGTCGGTTACTGGAGTCCATCAGACAGGGGGATTGGATGGTCTCTCTGGACATGCAAGACGCTTATTTTCACATTCCGATACATCGCGAAATCTCGGAAGTACCTGAGGTTCATGTTCGAAGGCAAGGTGTTTCAGTTTCGGGCGCTTTGCTTTGGACTAGCGACCGCTCCTCAGTTTTCACCAGGGTTCTCTATCCCTGATAGGAAGCTGGCTGCACATATTAGGAGTAAGAATCTCCCTCTATCTGGACGATTGGCTTCTACGGTCGGAATCAGGAGTCGGTGGGGCATGAAGGACCTTGGAAACAAACTCTGGATCTTGCCAGAAGTTAGGAATTCTGGTCAACAAACAGAAGTCCCAGTTGGTTCCATCTCAGAGCATCCTTTATTTGGGGATGATTCTGAATGCTCAAGTTTTTTGGGCTTTTCTGTCCCCGAAGAGGTTCAAGGCTGTCTGGAGACAGTTCAGGAGTTCTTGTACAAAAAGGTAAGTTCTGCCATCAGTGGATGAGACTCCTGGACAAATTGACGTCAGTGGAGAAATTTGTGACGTTGGGAAGACTGCACATGAGACCTCTGCAGTTTTTCCTGAGAGCCTCTTGGTGCAGGAAGACACAACCAGACTCGATTACCTTTCCTGTCACAGATCAAATAAAAGAGGACCTAAGGTGGTGGCTCTCTCGAGCAAGGTTGGAAGAAGGGTTAGATTTACGACCCATCCTCCCGAACCTACAGTTCTTTTCCGACGCATCGGACACAGGTTGGGGAGCCCTACTGGAAATCAACGGACTTCAGGAGCATGGTCGGAGAAGGAGAAGAAGTTCCACATAAATGTAAAGGAACTGTTAGCAATTTTCTTGGGGCTCAGACAGTTCGGAGCTTAGTAGAAGGTCGAGTAGTGGCAGTGCATTCCGACAACTCCACGGCTCTCTCGTACGTGCGGAAACAGGGGGGGACTCAGTCTTTCTCTCTGTACGAAGTAGCCAAGGATCTCCTCCTGTGGTCAAACGAAGCGAAGGTTCAGCTAGTCCCGAGATTTGTGCCGGGAAAGATGAACGTCCTGGCGGACGAGTTAAGTCGTCAACAGCAAGTGTTACCTCTGGAGTGGACTTTGGACAACAAGATTTGTCAGAAACTTTTGGCGCCTTTGGGGACGACCGTCAATAGACCTGTTTCGCGACATCAAGGAACAACCGTCTTCCTCTCTTTTGTTCTCCAGTCC
The DNA here is from genome assembly GCF_015104395.2 of Macrobrachium nipponense. Taxonomy (NCBI): domain Eukaryota; kingdom Metazoa; phylum Arthropoda; class Malacostraca; order Decapoda; family Palaemonidae; genus Macrobrachium; species Macrobrachium nipponense. The sequence goes on from NC_061104.1 coordinate 27,148,896, forward strand.
CAGATCCTCTCAGCTTGGTCGGTGGGACGCAATGCTGTTGGATTGGTCGGGTCTGGGAAGCTTAGCATTCCCTCCGTTTGGTCTAATAAGAGAGGTGCTGAACAAGTTCATGTCCGCACAGCAATGTAAAAACTGACGTTAACTCGCTCCTTTTGGCCGGCAGGAAAGAGTGGTTCCCGGACCTTCTCCAGTTGTTAGTAGACTTCCCCAGACTTCTTCCTCCAGAGAAGTGGCTTCTCAAACAACCTCACTTCAAGAGGTTCCACCAAAACTTGTCCGCTCTAGCTCTGACAGGGTTCAGACTGTCCGGAATCTTGTCAGAGCGAAAGGATTTTCAAGAAGAGCTTGCAGAAGCTATCGCTCGTTGTAGGAGAGAGTCTTCTAACAAACTCTATCAAGGGAAGTGAGAATCTTCAGAGAGTGGTGTAGAAGTGCTAAAGTCTCTACTTCTGCGACCTCTTTAACAGAAATAGCATATTTTCTTCTATTTCTTAGGAACTCTAAGAAACTGGCTCCTTCGACGATCAGAGATATAGGAGCCATGCTCTCTTCGGTTTTTCGACATCGAGGTTTGGATATTTCCTCCAATTCAGATCTGTCGGACCTCATTAGGTTTTCTTTCGAAACCACTAAGCTCCCGCAAGATACAGTGGCTTGGAACTTAGATGTGGTGCTTAAGTTTCCCTCATGGGGCCACCGTTTGAGCCTTTGAAGTCCGCTTCACTCAGGAACTTGACTAAGAAGGCACTCTTTCTTATTGCACTAGCTTCTGCTAAGCGTGTCAGCGAATTGCAACGCTTATAGACAAAAGAGTCGGTTTCTCTCAAGGCAATGCTGTATTTTCGGTATCTTTGACCTTTCTAGCCAAAAATGAGAATCCTTCTAATCCTTGGCCGAGGAGTTTTGTGGTAAGGAACTTATCTGATTTGGTTGGACATGAGGAGGAAGAAAGGCTCTTATGTCCAGTCAGGGCTATTAAGCAGTATCTGTTTGCCACTAAGGTTATTAGAGGACAATCTTCTAAGCTCTGGACCTCGGTTCAAAATCCCTCTCGTCCTCTCTCTAAGAATGCTATATCGTTCTTTATTAGAGAGCTTATCAGGGAAGCTCACTCGCAGTCCGAGAACGACATCTTTCCGTTCTGAGAGTTAAAGCTCACGAGGTTAGAGCAGTGACAACTTCTTTAGCATTCAGAAAGAATTTATCTTTAGCTTCGATTCTTCAGAGCACGTTCTGGGAGATCGAATTCGGTTTTTTTGCGAGTCATTATCTCAAAGAGATAGAAACGGTTTTCGAGAATTGTAAAACGTTAGGTCCGGTGGCGGTTTCTGGCATGGTGTTTGGGAGAAACGGCACAGGGGTCGTCACCTCTATGCTAACTTTTCACCTTGAATAGGTTGTCGAGTTCAAGGGAAGCTGGGGGTACTGAGTACCTGGGATACTCACCAGTCTGTTAGGTCAGATACAATGGTTGGGTATATATAAATCTGGTGTTGGTGACAAATGTTTTGTATGATTGAATTTCTGGTCTTAGCCCAGGGCAAGGGCAATCTTTGTTGTTACTATCCTCCGTCAGTCAGCCTGGACTCGCTTGAACTACGGAAGGATTCCAACTCCTGTAGAGGCTAAACTTTGGTCAAATTCCAATTCCTCTACAATAGTAAGAAGAGCACCGACCAGAGGCAGTAACAGTCTGCTGTAGCTCTCTACAAGGTAAGGTACAACAGACACCTTGAGTGTTACTGTATTGCAATAAATGTAACCATTTAAAAATACTAGTGGTCCACTGAATCCCACCTTCCCATAAATGTGTAATCAGCTCTATAATTGTTCGGTAAGACACTACAATAAAATGAAATTTTCATTATTAAAATGAAGTTTTATTGTATACTTACCGAACAATTATGATTATACCCACCCTCCTCCCCTTAGGTGGACGGACGGGCAGAAAGAATTGGATTCACCTGGGCAGTTGTACCTGGTTCTCCCGCGAGTGGAGGGAGATGACGTCATCACCTCCAGTGTTGGCGACGCCGACGTGCTAAATTTGAATTTAGTATCCTGCCGCTCGTGGAAATCACGGCTCTATAATTGTTCGGTAAGTATACAATAAAACTTCATTTTAATAATGAAAATTTCATTTTTATATGATTTTCAGGACTAAATGCACTTTTTGTGATAAAATTATTAAAATACCCATGTACTGTCGGCCAAAAAACTCGTGGCAGAGTTTCATAATTTTTCGTTCACCTGCCTGACGCACGATTCATGCCTTATTTATCTATTTTTCTTTTCAAAGATGGAAGAAATCATGTGTAATGACGTTAAAAACAGTCACTGATATCTTTAGAACATTATGTTATGTTATTGTGTAAAACTATTTTCCATATAGCAAAATTGACGTGAACGAAACGAAGTGATAAAAAAACGTCATATCACAACCATAGATATACATTACCAAATAGATAGGAGACACCTATCACTAGTAGTATCACATAAACATAGTCCTTAAATTATCATTTCGATATTAAGTTGAAGGTAGTTGAACTATTTCATTTGTTAAATTTTACAGAAAACATTGGAATCTCATAAAACGCTATCAAATTTAAAAACAAAAAGAAAAAAAACGATATCGTAACATTGTGAACCAGGCGACCTCACTCTATTGCTTTTGATTTCATGTGCACGGGAATCTAATGTCAATGTGTGTTCGTTTATCGGTCTAAGAAACATCCCTCGATGAGCGAGAGAATCATTGCACTGCATTCGGTGCAAGTTCCTGTTGGAGAGATATCAAGAAAGCTTAATAAACCGGAGAGAATCATACATAGATGAATAAAATTATTTAAAGAACGGCAAAATTTAGATTATGGGCTTAGAGGTGGAACACCTCGGAGCACCACAAGAGAGCAAGACAACATTCACTTGTGAACTTTGAATTCTAATGCCTCGTCACGACATTGCTGAACCAGGAATCATAACTAGCTCTACGCTTATGACTGGTGTCTGATGAATACTTTAGATGGAGAGGAAGAGATTTTTAAATCTACACTCGAAATCTTTGATAGTTGTCTAATGAATAAGTCTAATGAATAAGCAAACTTATCTTTGATGGATGAGAGATTCAGTTAGGCTTACTCTTTTTGTTTTGTTTTTTATCGGTGGCCAGTGAATACCACGGATAGGGAGGGAAACAGTTTCAACGATGCATGCATTTTTTTCTTCAAAACCTGAAGAATACATTTTATTGGGAGATACTTTATTAACATCGGCCTAATCCTTCCATCACTCCTATACTCCACCTCCGTTCTCTTCTACATCTCAGGCGACTTGATCCGACTTCTCGCTACGAACTCCATCGTGCGAAAGCATCACAAATGATAACGGTAATTTAAAAATTCTCCGTGCCGACAATTAATTTCTATTTAGAAGAAATGAATAGCTACAGATAGATCAACCTTAGAAATGTTTAGTGAAAGTAAGCGCTCGTCAGTTTTGACTCCCACAGCTTTCCAACGTGTCCAAATGAAACAGGATGATATGCAAGGAATTCGATAAAAAATAAGACGGAATTATATACGTGATTTTTTTTATGATTGCTTTTGACTTTGAATAGCTAGGTCTGAGTTAATTATGTTAAGCAATTATGAAAAGGATAAGAAGAAAACGGGAATAATCAAATTAATCAAATAAAGCAGATTAATATATATATATATATATATATATATATATATATATATATATATATATATATATATATATATATATATATTTATAGTCGATTTAAATATTCATTAATATTACGTATCCGAGAGAGTATAATGCTGAAAATAAGACCTAGGCTAATCTTGTGAAAATCAGAAGTCCAATTAGGCCCACTAAATGTGTCATGCAAATTATTTTATTGATCAAAGGACAAAATTATTATTTAATTAAACATCGTTTTCAAAGAATGTTAACGCCTTGATGTATTATTTATCGGTTGTAGGAGACGAAAATGACAACACCCCAGTGCAGTACGATACGTTGAGTCAAGACTCGAGCGGCAGCAAAGCCAACTTCAAAATCTTTGGTATACTGTCACGAACTAGAGTTGAGAATAGAATTAGAAATCGTGGACCCATCGGTATATATTTTCCTCACTTTGCAAAATGATTATCTTTAATACGTTGAATAAGTCTACTCAATTCTAATGTAATTTATTTCAAGTATAGCACCTTTGAAAGGATATTTTATTTATTGTTAAGTAAATAATCTGGCACCTGCATATGGCAATATTTCCATAACGAACAATGAATTAAGAAACTACGCCAATTCTTCGTTGGCCGTCTGTACATTAGTACTATAAAATTATTAAAATACCCATGTACATTAGTACTATAAGCATTTTTTTAGAATTTTATTTATTTTTATTTATTTATTTTTTCAAACTATCAAAGTAGGTAGTTCTAAGTGTTTTAGAGGGGTTTTAAGTATTCACAGATTTTAGCTATGGGGGCTTTGTGGTACACATCTCCCATGAATATCGGCTGTTGACTGTATACCCTTATTTGCTATGGAGAATGGATTGGCAAGAAAATATACTGCTAAATTTAAGCTGTAAGTTGTAGCAGAAGCTGAGAAAACAATGTACAAGCTGCTAATGACTTTAAATTATTATGCATTGGCAACAATATGCCATCAAACTTGACCATAAATAAAATTGGAGAGAAAAGCATATTTTATTCTAAACTACTGGGCATGAAAGACACATTCAACTTATTTTAATGTGTATGACTTTCCCCCATGGTTATCTTTAAATGGAAATTGATGCCTAAACAGAAATTCTGGAATATTGTCATTGTTTCACAAAAACCTAAACAATTTTGATGGCCCATGATTGCTGTATTTTATAATGCAGTATTATTATGAGGATACTATACACACTAGTATTGGATACAATGAAGTAAAGCATAACTTTCAAAGATCCATGGCAAAGGTGCATACGGTATTCGTTATGTTTGTATATTTTATATACTAACAGATCAACTTCCCAAGTTTTGCTGCACTCTCGGCATTGTGAAAAACTTAGAGAAGTTGGGTAACATCATATCCAAGCAGAGGATTAGGTACCTGGGTGTGCCGATTGATACAGTAGCAGCAAGTCTTCCCCTCAGACTCACATCAGCAAGTTGAGGAAAATAGCGCAGCTGTTACTATCTTGATGGGAGAACCAGCATGGCAATGGCAAGTTGTAGTTGGCCACCTGTCTTCCTTGGAGAAGCTGGTTCCCATGGACGTCACCACCTACGATCTCTGTAATGGAGAATGAGGGAATACTGGTCAGAGTCTAGAGATCCTCACTCCTTCCTCATTACTCTATTGGAGGAGGTGAGGAGGGACTAAGATTGGTGGGTGGCGTGAACCTCTTGATAGGAGTACCCCTGCATATGCCCCTTCCCAACATGCTTCTGTATTTGGATGCATTAACCGAGGGATGGGTGCACACCTCGAGGAAGTTACTGACCTCAGGGCTGTGGGACCAACACAACAGACACCACAGCAACGTCCTGGAACTCAAAGCCGCCTTCCTGGCCCTCCGAAAATTTCAGGTCAGTTTTGGGACACTTCGTGGTGGTGGTGAGTGACAACACCACGGCAGTGGCATATGTCAAGATACCGGGGGGGCCTAGTACAGTAATACCCCGGACTTGCACGAGGTTAGGTTCCAGACCCCTTTGCACAGAGGGAATTTTCGCATAAGTTTGCCACTGTCTCTAAAAATGCTAATAAATGCATACTTATAGAATTTGAACACTAAATATGGCCTGAATCATGCTCCCTAAATATTAAGCTAACTTTTAAATAAAATTAAAGTTACTGTAATTTCATTTAAAAGTAAGCTTAATACATTATACTTAAAAAAGACATATGGTTGGTAAAAATATAGGAGTGTGTGAAGATTTTATACATACAGTATTTCTCTTCTTTCCCCCTTCTGACTGACCGACTGACCTATTTTTAGAAGTCTTCTCAACCACTTTTAAGAAATTCTTTATTCTGTCTCTTTTTGTTCTGAAATTCCTTTTCATGAACAAACTGCTTTTTATTTGGACTAATACATCTCTTACTTATGTCGCTAACTATGATAGAGAGAGAGAAAAGTGTTGTCTTTACACAAGCATTAAGCTAACTTTTAAGTGAACTTAAAGTTACTGTAATTTCATTTAAAAGTTAGCCCAATACATTACCCTTCAAAAAGAAATAAATTGTTGATAAAAATATAGGAGTGTGTGAAGATTACATATGCATGGAGAGAGAGAGAGAGAGAGAGAGAATTACGTAAAAATCACTGATCGCTATTACGCAACCTTCTCCCTCCTGTCACATTACTTGATATTTGACAGCTCTGGATTTCAAGCTTCTGGTGGAGTTAAAAAGAAAGATGAGGGAAAGAATTCTTTATATGCATCATTTTGTCAGTATAGTTATATTATTATTATTGTTATATTTTTATTTATTTATTTATTTCATTTTGTCTTATCACACTCATCCTATTCAACTGGGCGTTTTTTTTTATAGTGTGGGGTCCCAGTTTGCATCCTGCCTCCTAGGAGTCCATCACTTATCTCAGTGTTCTTTTTCTAGGAGCACACACTTTAGCATGAGTCCTGGAGTTACTTTGGCATCTAGTTTTTCCAGGTTCCTTTTCAGAGTTCTTGGAATCATGCCTAGTGTTCCTATGATTATGGGTGAAATTTCCACTTGCTTATCCCGTATCCTTCGTATTTCTATTTTTCTCTCTTTCTCTTCTACTCTGGTGTTCCATGCTATTGTGACATCAATGATACTTTCTTCTTGATTTTTTCAGTCAACATCATGTCTGGTCTTTTGGCACATATCACATTATCTGTTCTGATATCATAGTTCCAGAGGATCTTTGCTTGATCGTTTTCTATCGCTCCTTCAGGTTGTTGTTTGTACCACTTATACTGCAAGGTAGCTGGTGTTTTTTTGGACAGGTTCCAGTGGAGGGCTTTTGCAAGTGAATCTTGCCAATTTTATTATTATTATTATTATTATTATTATTATTATGAAATATATTAAACATTTAGTAGATTTACCACAAAAATTCTCTCATCTCAGTAAGAGAGATATAGAGAAGAGTAGTACTTAAAAGTGAAATGGAAAGTTTATTTCTTTAAAATACTATCACGTACAAATTTTGTAATTTCAGTTATATTATTATTATTATTTGAAAATACTAATAAACATAGTACATCGTCTCAGTGTAAGAGAGAGAGAGAGAAAATTATTATTTAATGTTATTCAGTTTACACATAAAAGCTTGAAGACTTATAAATTACATAAAAAAATTAAACACTTTGCAGGGTTTCTCCAGGATTTGAAAATGTTGCATTTGTGTGTTTGCATGTTTATGAAATACTCGCATATGATAATTAGATAGGTTCCAATGAAAAGGTCACGGTAAAAGGTCACGGTACTGTAAATTCACACAACTCGAATCACGTAAGATTGAGGTATTATTCTACACAAGTGGGCGGTGGCTCACTCAGTGGTGTTTTCAGCCATATACATCCCAGGCAGGAGGAATGTGGTGGCAGAAAACTCAGCCGCTAGAATCTTGTGATTGGGAAAGAGTGGTCTCTACACCAGGATGTAGCCTGGGGGTTGTTCAACCTGTTGGGGATGACCAGTAATACAGGCAGTCCCTGGTTATGGGCAGGGGAGCTGATAAGCGAAAACCGCCGTTAACTGAAACTCAGCGATTTATGGCACCTCTGTTAGGTATGTTATAGCACCATAACTATTATTGGTGATAACTGGAACTCGGCCTGTTATGGTACCATAAATCGCCAATTTTATGGCGCTAGACAAGCACCATAAAACCAGATTGCTGATAACGATTCCGCCGATAACTGGAGACTGCCTCTAGACTTATTTGCCATCCAGCACAAAGAAAACTTCAGGTGTTCTGTTCAGTCGTACCAGCTGCAGAAGATGGTTTCCAGCACCTCGGGGACAACCTTGATGTCTACACCTTCTCTCTGTTCTGTCTGATTCACAAGGTGATCAGCAGAGTACTGACCACCCCGAATCTCAGAATGATTCTGGTAGCTCTGGCCATTTGATATCCTGATCTGCTTACCTTTCTCTCCAAGGCATCAATAGAGCTGTGCTAGCCACACATAGAGCGGTACCATCAGGCAGTGCAGACCCTGGCTCTTCGTACTTTTTGCGCCGTGCTGCAACAGAGATGTCCAGATACCTCAGGAAGTCCTCCACAGTCGTATACCAGGGAAGGAGGGGGGTCGCTTCTTCTGTGGTTGGTGCCATCGAAGGGTTATCTCTCCGGCCGGAACCATTCTTCAGCAGGTCACAGACTTCCTTGTCGTCCTTCACTGGGAGAAACTTCTCTTTTTCAGCAGTAAAGGGCTATTGAACTGCCTTTGGCTTAGTTCTGCATTTGAAAGGAGCTTTTATCTTGAAATCCTATAGATCTCTCTCTTGTTGAGAAGTTTCAAGAGGTCTTGCCCACCCCTGGATCTCAGGCCTCCGCGTGGGACATGACTTGTCCTAAGGAGTCTGACACCCTCTCTTTATAAACCTTTACTTGAGTCATCAGACAGGGATCTGACACTCAAAACCATCTTCCTGCTCGCCCTGACATTGGTAAAGAGAGTAGGAGAACTACATGAGATTTCTTTCAGTGTGAAACACTAGTGGATGGGGATTAGTTACGCTCATTTTCGTCCTGGACTTGATAGTGAAGACTCAAAACCTGTCTGTCCCTGACGCCAGGTTCAAGTCTTTCACGATCCTCTCTAGAAGACTTCGTAGACAATGATGTGGATTAGATACTGCTATGTCCTGTTAGATCACTGCGGTACTGCCTGAGGAAGACATGATACCTCCGGCCTGAGTGTTGACAATACTTCATTATTACTGGCTCATCCAAGAGGGAAGTGTCCAAGAACACAATTTTCTTCTGGCTTCATGAGGCAATCTGAGGGGTGTACTTGACTGCCGAAGTGGACAACACCGATACCCCCAGACGAGGGCCCACGAGGTCTGGAGCATCGCCCCTACCCTTACATTCTGGAAGAATTAGTTGGTACACCATGTACTGGAGGCGTGGGTGTGGTCGGGCAGACGACCTTCACCTCCTTCTACCTCCAGGATATTGCACATAAGTCCTTGGACACCTTCTCCTTGGAACCTGTGGTGGCTGCTCAACAAGCTTACCTGGCTCTTCGAATGGGACAGGTTAGCATCTCACCTTAGATGTACGGTTGGGGATGAAAGTATGAATGTGGATGACTGGCTCCCTTCTCCTCTATCCTCCATCTCTCCCCTCGGTCAGAGAGTGCAATGGCCGTCACATATTGGAACTGGCTATGATGCTCTTAAGTGACATAACGAAGTTTATCCATTCTTTTACCATAGTCAACAGAAGCATCCCTTTACTTTTGCAAGGGGAGCAAAGTAGGTCCCAAACAATAAGACAAATCCACTACTTGTATTTTGCCTTACTGTCATTGTTTATCAAGAGTCCTCCAAGCTTGTTTTCTCCCATGAAAAGGTCTTGCCCTCCATAGCAGGAAATCCCAGATGTCTGATGAATGATCTCGCAGTTCATATACTCGGAGCAATTCATCAGAGGCGTGGTTCATTCCCTAGCTTGACCAGGGTTCAAATCAAGGTGAGCGAGCTTCAGTCAGCTCAGGTGATTTATATCAAAATCCTCCCTCCAATTATAAGTCTTCCTAATGTAAAGGACTGATGGTTTGTGTACCGTGTAGGAAGAAATCACAATTTTTTAAAGTAAATTGTATTTTTCCTAACTACAAACCTTTGGTTCTTTAAACATTAGGCCCACCTCATGCCACCCCTCATTCTGCTATGCCTGGGCCAAAAGCAAAGTGGTATGCTTATGTCCAGGTGGGAGGGGCTATCCCACCCAGGCAGTAGGATAACTACCGAACTACCTTGCTATAAAAGTCTAGCGGCCATTTCCAGTTTTGCGGGAAGGTAATTCCTAATGTAAAGGACCTCAGGTTTTTATAGTTAGGAAAAATACAATTTTACTTTTTAAATTTGCAATTTTTATATCTTGTGTATGATGTGATCCCCTTAAAATTAGCTTCAAAAAATGCAATTTACGTCTTCAAATTATGATTTTTATATCTTGTGTATGATGTAACCCCCTTAAAATTAGTTTCAAAATTAGGTCTTCAAAAGTCACATGATATAAGAGCATTTATGGTACATATACTGCTCAGCAGAGGAGGACACAATCTTGAATGTTGTGATCATGCTTACTGCAAAAAGCTAATAATTAAACACCCTTTTTATATGGAGGTATTCTCCTGGTGAATTTCCGTAGAGTTGTGTCTCAGGCTATATTACCATGTTAACAGGTGTGAAGCCAGCCTGCTTTGCTAAAAGCATAATCATCTATTTTGTTAGAATAAAGTCTGATTCTTTTATGAGTAATATGTAGCAATATTATTGTCAAATTTTGTGGTAGACATACTTGACCCTTAAAGTGGGGAAATTCTTAATGAAACAGTAATCTTAGTGAAGAAATGTCCAATTTATGTATTGTACATTTCATTGGGGGCTCTTTCTGGGTTGGAATTATGCAAAATTCAGTTATAGAGATTCCTTTGACATGGTTGCTTTAACTCTGATTGCCTTGTTTTGAATCCAGAAAAAGGCTTAACAGTTTTTTATAAATGATACCAGTTATAAGGGAAAAATAAAAAAATTGTACTGGTTTTAAGGGAAGAATTTGTAGCAGATAACTTGAGTGTGTTGAACAACTATACAGTACAAGGAATCCAAAAGCTGTGAACATTTTGGCATTGTAATACAATTTAGCCACGAACTACATCATTGCATTCTTCCTTTTCTTTTTCCAAGTTAGATGAAATGACATCATAGCTTACCTTGGAGGAGGACCAATTATGTTGCTCGTTGAGGATGATATATGAGGTCTTACTTTATGTGAAGTATTGAGTATTTTTTATGTATCAGCTTTCCAGTAAATGTTCCAGTATGTCACAAGGGTTTGGCAATGGATTTTGGCTTAATTCAGATTTTAACCAGTGAGTTTTGTCCCATTTAATTTAAATAACTGAACACTAAGTGCATTTGCAATATTTGTAACATATAGTTACAAACTTATCCCCATTACCTTGATTCCTTTACTAGTATAACTAGGCGTTATTATTAAGTCAAATATTTTAAGTAGACATCTAAGGAAAAAAGAATGTCAAAATTAAGAGTGCTCCAAATGGAATATATTCTTATTTTACAGGGTCATTTTCGTCACATCCTGGAAAAGTAACTGGCGAGGAGCTACTTCTTTTAATCGCAAGTACCTGGTGTAATTTAAGATGTTGGATGGAGTGTGCAATAGGTAGATGAAAGTGGTATTATATTGGATTTATGACTGTGTGGACATCCTTGAGGTGAGATAAACGGGTCTTGTGATCAAACAAGGTAGTTGCTCTTGCTGCTGCTACTGTGAATTTTTCAATTTGCAGTGATGCTCATGTTTACTAAATCTTGATACTGCATAATTGTTTAGTGTTATTAATCATTGTTTTAGTTGAAGCACATTCACTGAAATTGAATTCTTACTAAGTTATTGGTCTCCCGAAGTAGGCTACATGAATAGTATTGTCTTAGCATTTGTACAATTATCCCAACATCACTGGTAAACACTATTTTATCACATGTAGACCTTGCGGAGGTTTTTGCCAATTGATTTTTATGCTGAAATTTAATAACAACTTGAATTTTACCAGTCCCTTTGTGTTTTCTATGACAGTGCTTTGTATGCCAATCCTGTTCTAAAATAGAGACTAAGGCAGTTTTTATAGTTAGTGTTATTTATTGATGATGTTACTTATTGTGCAAAATTTTATTAATTGGCATCCATTCCTGGTTGAGAAACAAGTTGTATGGCATTAAATGAAATATAGCAATTTAATTTTTCATAATTATGTTTTTGAGAAAAATTTGCCACAAATAGCAAAAGCCGTCCTACACCAGAGATTCAAATCTTGGCTAGGAATAAGCATCAGTAATAAGTGTTTTTATATTCAATCAGAATGGCTCCCAAAGAAAAGATGGAGTTGCAGTTCTGAGTTGAACTATGTTAAATATTTTGTTTTTCATTAAAGCACCAAGGTAATTTCACAAGAAAAAAAATTTCAGGGATGTTAAAAAAAATAATTACAGAAAAACATGAAAATTCAAGTTATGTTAGCAATAATGTGATTTTGCTGTTACTTTTAAGAAACAAATACTACAGATAAACAAAAGTCATAGTGAAGCTTGTATACTCTTAGTGAATAGAGCTGAAATATTATCACGAGCATTCAGATACCAGTTGCAATATTCTCCATTGACATTTGGGGAGGTTTTGTCATTCATTTTTGTGGATATGGTGATTGAAGGGATAATTTAGTAAATCAAGTTGTATTCAGGGGGTTGATGAATTTTTTTATGTAAATTGTAGTTTATGGTTAAAGAACCAGTTAGAAACTTGGAGTCTAAAGAAAATTCTAGAATGACTTAGAATGAAGGTATCAAGTGTCTGTTTGAGATATACAGCTGTGTTTTAGAGGTAGTAAGGAAGAAACCTCAAAAGTAGCAGCCATGGTTGATAACACATGGACATGATTCTGTGAAATAGTAAGGTTTGGTGAATGGCAAAGTCAAACCAAGTGTATGCTGGCTTCATTGAGGAAGGGAACAATGAGAATGTGCAAAAGGGAAGCCAGTCTTACATATCAAGTTCCCAAGGGTGCCAAGCTGGGCTTGGAGTACAAATCTTAGGCAAGTATCTTGACAAAAAAATTGTCTTGCTCTCAAAGGGAAATTTCTCTATCAATATATTGCATTAGGTATTGGAATTGAAAAAAATCAGTAATTTTGGTAGAGAAAGAGGTTATTATGCAAGTCAGTCAGTGGAGAACGTTTTAGGTGTTTGTGGTGATGACCTGGAAGACTACATACTTACACCTATCTATTGAACAAGATTGTTCTCGGTACTGTATGTTAGGAATTATTAGACGAAGATCCAATTCTGGAACATTGACAAAAATTTAAACTGAATTATTAAGTAGCCTAACTTCTGAATATTAAGCCTTTGAGGGATACTAGAAGGAAAGCTTGCCAGGCTGCAAAAGCATACATCAGTCCCATCTATTCTTGTTGGCTCTGGGTACGATGCTTAATGAGCACAGTCAGTGATGTGAATTTTGACAGACCTAACATTAAATGAAAACAGAGTACTCCCTTAGCACTTCCTTAAGTTAAAGATTCATTTTACCCAAAGTTTGAAGATAAACTTTAGGGACCAAAGCCACTGTATCCATCCTGTTGCAGGTGGCCTCACACCCCTCTTAAAATTTCTGTAAGTCAGTTCTTATTTAGCTTTAATGAAATCATTTTAATGAGTAAATGGTAGACCTTGTTGTTTGGTATATTCAGGCCTCCTTTTATGTCTCATTATTGGTGAAGTAATTTATCTGGACCTAGTCCCCCATATAGTAAATGCATTACCACTAGAACTTTGTATGGTCTTCCTGGTTTCAGCCAACCATAGACAAGAAAGTTTGCCTTATTGTGTCCCATTAATTAAGAATTGCTGTGATCTTTGTTCTTGGTATAAGAAGACTAGTTATTGGACTGCATGTTAGAAAAAAGTTTAATGAAAAAACCAGTTATCAAATTTAGTGAAATATCAGTTGTCCTGTTTTTATATGTTAGAAACTTTACACTTGAAAATGCCATACATGAAATTCCAGTGATACATAGCATAACTAGGTTAGCGATGGCTTAAAGTTTTAAGCTGACAGTCCTTACTTTCAGTTTGTGTAATAAAGTTTATTGACGGAAACTTGCTTGATACAGGCGAGTACAATGTATTAAATATGTGAATTTAAAGTTTATAAATTAGGTTGATTTGTTGACTGACTAGCCTGTTCTCTTCAAGGCAATAACTTGTTTGCTAAGAAAACTACTTTGAATGTTTTTGTGATTCACTGGTAAAGCATTTTCTTAATGCTTATACAGCTGAGTATCCAGAGGATTAGATTCTCGTAGAATTTATGAAAATCTTAAACCTGTCATGACTACATGAAGAGTGATTTCATTGACACCTTAATGAAATGTTATCTCAAAATGTGGGAAAAGTGCGACTTTCTCTCATAACACTCACCTTCATATCGTAAGTTGGAGAAATCAAGATTTGTTCTTTAATTCAGCATAAAAATTATTGCAAATTTCCCCTACTATATTACTTGTGACAGAAAGCAACAGTTCATTTTGTTCAGTGTTTTCTGTAGTACCTAAAGCTGTTTAAATGGCTGCTATTAGCATAGGATTTTTTTCTCAGAATTTTATCCCTGTCCAGGTTTGTGTCCTGGTTAGAATATAGTTGTGGGAATTTATTTATCAAAAAAATCATATTAAGATATGAAGCTACAAAGGAACTTTAAGTACAATGTTGTGTACTTGATACTAGCAAAGAATAATTTGCTTTTTTTTTTTGTTTTTTTACAAGGTATGATTGTTTGTATGGAATTTTAACTATTGGTGAATGTGAACTACCAGTGAAATGATTTTTTCTTTTTATATAGGCAAGTGAACTGATTATAATCAATTGTATATTTGTTTTGCTGTTCAAATATATTTCATAGATTTTTTGTTACAAACTGAAGGGGTTTGAAATTGTTATATATTGTAAGTAATTGGTATTAAATATTGTACAATAGGTCTCAAGTCAAATGCAGTATCTGTATCAGTCGGAGATGCAGTTATTGTTGTGACTTTCAAACCATTCTTCAGCCATCATAGACTCTTATTGCATGTTGATAGTATAAGGAAAAAGCAGAGATTAAACTCCTAAAAATGATGTAGATAACATAGTTACTTTATCTAAGAAGTGAGATTTAATAAGAGAAGATGATGGCTCTAGGAATAGACACAGTGTCAAAAACTTTCTTCCTCTCCCTTTCAGTCACTATTGTAGATTTATTTTATCTCGGTGGATTTTGATTATTGGTGCATGTGCCCAGTCAGCCTCCTAAGGTACAAAAATCAACATGCCATTTTGTAAACCCAGGATCACAATCACATTTCTCAAATAAATAGTCCAGCTATGAATCTCATAGTTTCATTGGTTTCCTATGCATCTTTATTGATTTTGAGTGACAGGCAGATGCTGATTGTTGTTGACTTTTTCCAGTTGCTGCTGATTGCCATTGAAAATAAGTTTTGCTGTTGGTCTTCAGTCTTCTATTAAGGCCTTTAAAGGAAGGATGGTTGAACTTTATTGAGCAACTTTTCCTCATTTAGGTGTCGGTTACTTCATGATCAGTTTTGAATGAATTCACAATATTTGTAAGTAATTTTATGTTCTATTGTAGTGATTGTTGTAACAGCCCAGTTACAACCATTTACTCTAGAAGGCAGAATAATGGGGTAGAACATTAGTTAAAAGTAATGAAAATCACCTAGTTCTTGAGATTTTTCCCTTCACTATTTAACAGCCATAGCCACCATAAATCCTAGTGACAGTGTAGCTTGTTCAGGTCATGAAAATTGTTTGTGTGTTAGTCTTTATCAGTTTTGTGAATTACTGGTAACGTTAATTTCATACGAGTTATGTTCACGTAAACTTATAAAAGGTCACGCCCACAATTGCACAAATATGTAGTTCAAGAAAGGTGTAAAATTTCAAGTACAGTTCAACCTCTTAAGTCCAGGAACCTTGGGACCAGGCCAATGCCAGACCACAGAAATCCCAGAATATAGAATGCATCCCTAGAAAATGAAGCCCCAATGTAAATAGTCCTGCAAGCTAACTCCACATGCAAATAGCCTAGTTGCTGACCTAGTTCTGACACTGCTTATTATCTTTTTATTACTTATAATATTTTCACTTCATCATTTTACAACTTCATACTATACTTAATTTACACATTCGGCCTACATTCCCAAGTTAGCCTAACACAGGTAAACTTCAGTACTTTACTTTTCTCAGAATCTGCAAATATTATGTGACCTTCATCACCTAAATTTGCTATCTTCATAGTTATTTTTGTTAGTTTCTTCATTTATTTAGATTGTAGAGGGTAATGAGATGACATAACTAAAGAATAAATTTCAGCCTCACAGTGCATTTTAATGTAAACAAAGCACACTGCCATATATTGAGGAAAATGACCACTAAACTATTTGCTAATGAAAAAAATTTTCAAGCAAAGATAAAGATTTAAGCTTGCACTTTTTACTTCTAACGTCATCTGATGTCATGGGTGGCATATCGAATGGGTAAATATACAGCTATATAAAAGAAATTATCAAAACCGTATCACCTATTAAGTCTTTCAAGCAGCCAAAGAGTAAGGAATTCATGTGTTACCAAATCTCTCATTGTTTTGATTTAAATTCTGACTTGATAGAGCCTTTGTAAGTGGAATATTTAAAAAAATATATTTATGTATTCACTTTTTAAAGTTAATATCAAAAACATATATGAGTTCACACATTTTTATTACTATCAATTGTTTTATTACCACACAAAAAAAAAAAAAAAAAAAAAAAAAAAAAAAAAAAAAGAGAGAGAGAGAGAGAGAGATATGGCAATTCTTTGTTGTCGTGTCCAGCCAGGAAGTTGTAAACAATAGGTGGCACCAGCCACGCAACGAATTAACCCTCTTACGCCGACTGGACGTATTTTACGTCAACATTTTTTGTCTCCCGTGTGCCGACTGGACTTATTTTACGTCGACTTACAAAAGTTTTTTTTTAAAATTCGCGGAAAAATACTTATAGGCCTACCAGCCTAAAACTTTTGAATCACGCGCCTTGGGGGATGCTGGGAGTTCACGGATCAAGATGTTGTTTTGTTTACAATCATTACGCAGGCGCGCAAGCGTGAATTTCTTTTCTTGCCGCACTAAAAAGTATCTGTGCACATCTCGGAAATTATTTTGTCACTTTGACATAATTTTTGTACCATTGTAAATTAGCCGTTACATGAAGTATTATATATGAAAATGTGCGCATTTTTATGTAGAATACAACAATAAAATACTCATGATTGTAGCTTTTATCAGTTTTGAGATATTTTTATATAAATAACGATAATTGCCAAAATTTCAACCTTCGGTCAACTTTGACTCTACCGAAATGGTCGAAAACGCAATTGTAAGCTAAAACGCTTATATTCTAGTAATATTCAATCATTTACCTTAATTTTGCAACTAATTGGAAGTCTCTAGCACAATATTTTGATTTATGGTGAATTTATCAAAAAACCTTTTTTCCTTACGTCCGCGCGTAACTCTTCCGAAAAAAAATCATACATGAGATTGTGGTAATGTTTGCACCATTTTAAAATTAGCCGTTATATAAAGTTTTATATATGGAAATGTGCGTAATTTCATGCACAATACAACTAAAAACAACCCATGGTTGTAGCTTTTATCAGTTTTGAGATATTTTCATATAAATAACGATAATTGCCAAAATTTCAACCTTCGGTCAACTTTGACTCTACCGAAATGGTCGAAAAACGCAATTGTAAGCTAAAACGCTTATATTCTAGTAATATTCAAGCATTTACCTTCATTTTGCAACAAATTGGAAGTCTCTAGCACAATATTTCAATTTATGGTGAAATTTGTTATGAAAAAAATAACATTTTCCTTCTTCGTCCGCGCGGTAACTTCCGAAAAAATCATACCGTGCGAATTGGTGGTAAGTGTTTGCCACCATTTTAAAGAATTAGCCGTTACAATAAATTTTAGTTTTTATATATGAAAATGTTGTGCAATTTTCCAATGTAGAATACAACAAAAAATAATTGAAGGTTGTAGCTTTTCTCATTTTTCGAAAAATATTTGTATATAAATCACGATAAATAGAAAAAAAACCACATTCGGTCAACTTTGACTCTACCGAAATGGTCGAAAAACGCAATTGTAAGCTAAAACTCTTACAGTCTAGTAATATTCAGTCATTTATCTTCGTCTTGAAACAAATTCGAAGTCTCTAGCAAAATATTTAGATTTATGGTGAATTTAAAAAAAAATCTTTCCTTCCCTCCGCGCGCGGATTCTCCGCCACAAATCTCCGAAATATGTACGTCCCATTCTTGGAATATTTGCTCCGTTTCATATTAGGCATTTCATAGAGTTTTATATATGAAAATGTGCGCAATTTCATGTAGAATAAAACTAAAAATATTTGAAGGTTGTAGCTTTTCTTATTTCCAAAATAATTGCATATAAAAAATATATATATATAAAAAAATTCGACATTCGGTCAACTTTAACTCGTCAGATATGGTCGAAAACTGCAATTGTAAGCTAATACTCTTACAGTATAGTAATATTCAATCATTTGTCTTCATTTTGAAAGAAATTGGAAGTCTCTAGGACAATATTTAGATTTATGGTGAATTTTTGAAAAATATTTGTATACGTCCGCGCGTTACGAATTCATGCATTATTTTGTGATAATATTTTCTCTGTGTTGCTTTTATCATTTTACAATGTGTTATATACCAAAATGATCGCAATTTTTTGAAAAAAAATATTTTTTCCACTTCCGCGTTCACTCCGAAACCCCTCAGGCGCACGGGAGACAATTTTTTATTTACCGCTCCGGCGTAAGAGGGTTAATGGCGGCTGATTCAAAATCAGGTCGAACCATGGGAGTTCCCAGACCACAGAATGCCGGTTTTAAGAGATTCAACTGTATTTAGAATTTGGAATAAGCATTGGTTACTCTGAGGCTCTTAAACATAGATTATGCATGTCTTGATACTTATGAAAAGATTGCAGTTAAAATAGTAACTTGTTATAAAAATATATTAATTCTGATCCTCTAAAGAATAATTATTACTACATTTCTACCCTTGGTCTTTACGTATGGAAATACCTTCAGTGTGGCTGGAAACCTGCCATTCAGTTCTAACAAGGTTGATAAGTATTATTTAACCACTGGATGGTTTGGTGGGGGGTCTTGCCCTCCTGTCCAGCGATTCATTCACTTGCCTTCTGGTCATCTGAGCTGCAACTATCCGTTTCTGCTCTGGCTGCCAGCTGGTTTTCTTCATTCGCACACGATCCTGGTTTTTCTCTGGTCATTTTTTTCTGTGATAATCTAACTTACTGCTGTTTTGCTAGTAATGCAAACCCATGAGTCACTTTGACCTAAGGAGGGGAAGCCTTGTGTCATGTAGTATTGACCAACAGGGGATGTCCCTTTCAAGCACTGTCTCTCCCCTCTGGAATTTGATTCTCACATATGCAGTCATGCACAAGAGGAACGCTTCCTGCATGTCGTTGAAAGGTTACACGCATCTGGTGATGCCAAAGGTTGCCAGTCCATCTGGTTCCTTCCTTCCTCCCGTGGAACTGCCCCTTGGATGACAACTCACAGGCCGTCTGTTCGTTCAAGGCGGGGCGAAATCCCCCTCAGAGCAAAGGGAGAGAGCCTCGACTAAACCCGACTTTTTCAGGATTGGAGGAGATTCATCGTTTATTGGGGAATCTTATGGAACTCTGGCCCTCTGCTCTCCTGGGGAGCCTTTGTTCTGGGGGTTGATTACCCATCTCGGTGCCTCTGTGATGACTCCTGCTTCTCTAACTGTGACTCATGATCATGAACCCCATGTTGATCCCGTCAACCAGCCTTCTTCCATGCTCTCCCATGTCCACAGACACGGGAACCATGCCACAGATTCTCCTCCCCTGACGCAGGAGCAACAGGTGGACAGGCATACAATGATACCTGTGTCACCAAGACTGGTCTCCAGAAGTCACCCTCTGGGCTCTGTATAGAACCTTCTTCCTCTGCAACTGTTGCATGGGGGCTCAAAGACTGCTGCGCATACATGGTTCTCCACAGAGACCTGCGTCACTGAAGGTACATTGGTTTCTATGGAATCCTGTGTTCCATGACATCTCTGAGTGCTCATGGTCTGCAGCCTATCAAACCCCTATCCAAATGAGAGAGAATGAGCCCACAGCATGTAGGCACTACCTCAGCCCCTGCATGTTCCCGCAAGGAAACTGCGCCAGGGTTCCAAGAAGGTGAAGTTGGCCCACGGGCCACTTAACTGGGAAAGCAATGAAGCTCCCCGTTCAATCTTTGCTGGTAGAGGCCACAGCCTCAGAGAAGACAGCATGTCTGTGGAATAGACCTGTTCATTCCCAAATGAGCATTCTCGTTTGCGTGAACGCATCTGCTCTCCAGACCCATGCGGCAATCGTTACTACAGGTTGATGACCGTTCAGGGCCTTCCTTTCCTGTTGGCACTTCGACAGATCCACAAAGAGTCCTACACCCCTATCATCTGTCCCCTCACCCTCCTGGGGTTATACCGGGAGAGTGAGTTGGACAGGTCTTGGAAGTGTTCACCTTACCATTCCAATCCTAGGATTGGAACAGTCATATGCTCTAGTGGTGCAGAGGAGATCAGGGGGTTCTGATGGGGGTCTCTCTCCTGCGAGGAGGACTGTGACCTGAAGGGGCTTGAGGGTCCTTTTTTCCTCAGGACATAGGAACTATAGTGGACCTGTGAAGATCGTGAAAAACTGATCCGTCAGTATACGGCTCTCGGAGAAGAGACCATTGCCACTCCCGTGGATCATCCTTCTGCCCTCGAAGCTTTCTGGGGACCACACAAGGAACCCAAGGCTTCATTGGGCCTGCCTTGGTTCGATCTTGCCCAAGGGATTCTGGACCAAGTGAGTCTCTGGTATCTTGGTAGGAGAACTCACTTGTTCTTGGTGACCAAACAGGTTGACCCGGACCTGTGGAAGTCATGACAGATTGGTCTTCAGGCTTTTACAGCCATCTATTTCTCATTGAGAAAGCAACAGAGGGTTAGAGACTGGCCATAGACCTCTTTTCCTTGAACCAATTAGTTTGTCAGACTCGGTTCACAATGGAAACGACACATTCACCACTTGCAGCCATTAGGGAGTCCGATTTCTTGCTTACAGTGTACCTGAAGGATGCATACTTCCAAATACCTGTCCATCAGTCCTCCTGCAAGTACCTCCGCTTTATCCTTAGGGAGACTGTATACCAGTTCAAGGCACTCTTGTTTCAGGCTCTCAGCCACTCCCCAGGTGTTTATGCAAGTGTTCACCTTGGTGTCGACTTAGGCTCATTCGCACGGGATACGTCTTCTGAGGTATCTTGACAATTGGCTAGTCCTGGTGAGCTCTTGTTCACAGTTGCTTCAGGATAGGGATCAACTTCTCGAGCTGTCGCAGCCTTGGAGTTGTAATAAACTTTGAAAACTCTGATCTCATACCCAAGCAGAGGATAATGTATCTGTGTGTATCGGCAAGTTCAGGGAGGTCACGCAGTCAGTCGTTCCTGTC
This sequence comes from Macrobrachium nipponense, assembly GCF_015104395.2. Lineage (NCBI taxonomy): Eukaryota > Metazoa > Arthropoda > Malacostraca > Decapoda > Palaemonidae > Macrobrachium > Macrobrachium nipponense. The sequence continues at coordinate 27,170,327 of NC_061104.1, forward strand.
TCGGCAGGACCAAAACCATGGCTGTGGCAAGTCGTTCTTGTTCACCTGTCATCTTTGGAGAAGCTGGTCCCTCATGGGTGGTTTTGCCTTCGTTCCCTTCAGTGGAGAATGAGGGAGTTCTGGTCAGAAAAACCTGTACCTTCCCATTCCTCTACCTTGAACTAGGAGTGTCTCCACATACCCCCTCCCCAGGATCCAGAGAACTGGTTTGCTAACGTGATTAATGTAAGACCTTTTCTGTTCAGGTAGCTGTGCAAGCCCCTACCCACTAGAGATTACTATGACCAGGTATCACTCATTTTTTTTTTAATATAAAGATAAGTTTCTTTTATTAAAAATAATCTCCATTTAAGACTTTCAACTTTCACTTTAATGCTAAGTTGAGCCACTGGGGCCATGAGTTATCAAAGGAAGTTTAGAGAACATGAAATTATCCAGTAATGAGGATAAAAACAAAACCATTTCAATCTTAAGTATTATTGTTTTGATTTGATTCATTTAACAAAACAGAACAAATAACTTCCTTATATCCTTTCAGTATTGGTTTATTAGTTTTAAAAAATTTACTTTTCATGCTTTGGCAATCATTATTTTTCTTGTTATTTATTCCGATAATTTTATTTAAATATTTCATTGTAGAATATGCTGAAATTTTATTAAAAACACTAATTACATAATTGAGAACTCAACCTCAGACAATTCTAATTCATGAATTGACGACTTTATGCAATCTTCATCTTCCCATAAAGTTTCGCCATGAGCTGCAATAAATCTTTCTCATAAGAGATATCCGAGACATAAAATAATCAGAAGGTTGCACATGTATTCTGCCTTTGTTGGTGTTCCCAACCAAGAATTTTCCGATTAATTGCATTCCGATGCTTTAACCCCTAAATTAGGATATTTCAGTGAAAATTTCTTGATATATCCAGCAGAGTAGCGAAGAGACTTCTGTTATGTCAGAAATTTACTTATCACATTTGCCTTCCTCATTCTCAGGCAGATTCAATTCTTTACTAAACTTGTCCATAATGCCTTCATTTTCAGTTTCAAGTTCACTGGTAATATTTCTAAAGAAAATTCTAGTCGGGCACAGCTCTGCTGACAGTTCTCTTTGTGTTCTGTTTTGCACAAGCAAATGACAAGTGCCCATTTAGTACATCAAATTCATCTTTACATTCAATGGGAGCTTTGTCACTTAACATTGCAACGTCCTTCACCAACAAATACTTCTCAAGCAAAATTTAAAACTTAACAAATTTGGATTGCCATGTGTTCCATTGATTTGACATATGCAACCATAGAAGTGTTCCAAGAGAACTTGATTATAATCGCCTTGTAGGTATGAATTTAACACTATATAATTCATTGAGCATTACATGAAGATCTATTAAGCGTCTTGCTTGACAGTTACTCCTTGTTGAAGCCTATTACTACAGGCAGATAAATCATGAATTTGCTACTCTCATGGTTTTCATGGTATTTACTGTATAATTTTTTTATGCTTTCCTCATAACTTATCACCAAAGCATTTCTTGATACTTTGTCACCAAATATTGAAGAAGAATTCATAAAATCTAACCATTTATCAACAAGATAAATGAAATTTACAGTTTCTTGCAACTTCCATCTCGCACCTTGAACCCTGGATTAACAAAATAATTCCTAATAATCTGATAAATGAGGAGGATCTACAAATATGAAAACTTCTCTATCTGCACACAGATTTTTGAAAGAATTTTTCAGTGATCCCACTGATATTTCCAAATTTTTCCAGACATGAAGATTACAGGACCCTAAATCATGAACCAATGCAACAACATAATAGTAACATTTGATCTGGGTTCAGCGCCTCAGTGGCATGGTTGGTATGGTGTTAGCGTGCCACCTCGGTGGCCACAAGTTTGATTCTCAAGCATTCCATTTAGGAGTGAGAGGTGTGTATTTCTGGTGATAGAAGTTCACTCTTGACGTGGTTTGGAAGTCACATAAAACCGTTGGTCCCGTTGCTGAATAACCACTGGTTCCAAGCAACGTAAAAATACCATACAAACAAACAGTTTCCCTGCAAATAAAAGAAACATGTAAACCTAAAGACTTTACTTTTCTTTTTGTGTTAAGACATCCAAAATCTATGCAATTGTTCAGCATTGTGCTGACAATTTTTTAACAGAGTTTGAGCAGGAAAAATGTTTTCACAGTGATGTTTACCACAAAAAGAAATGTTTGCAAATGAGGCATTGTACAAGACAACTGGTATTTATATGCTGGAATCCTACGCATATTATAAGTCAACACAAAGAAGTCACTAGGGACAGGATAAATGTAGAATAGAAAAAAAAATATTGTGGGTTGCATTTTAAGCCAAATCTTTGACCTAGGTTTTCTTAGCATGAGCCCAGTCGAGGTATAGGGGCTCACATGAACTCGTTATCCTACCCGTTCAGATTCTGACCTGCGCATTAGCAGACCTGTTCTCTAGATCCTGCCCCTCCCACTATGCTTTTGTTCTCGGATGCATCGAGAGAGAGACTGGGTGCACAACTGGAAGAGTTGCTAGATTCCAGGGTGCGTAGGAAGGTAATTTAAGGGTCGAATCGGAAAAAAAATGTGTAACCAGATAATTCCTTCACCAATGTGTTCTGACAGGTCCCTAGTATTACCAAAAAAACAACGTTTGGGGGCCCTAGCAAAATTTTTAAGGGGCAAAATACCCCCAAAATAGCAAATTTTTTACTTTTTCGCATTATACTCCTATAATGTGCATTTTTCAGAGAATATTATTATACACAAACTTAAAGTAGATAAAATGATATTTCTAATAATATATAATGTATACTTTGCTTTCTTAGTATAGTACCTATGATTCAACAAAGGTTGATGTTAAAACCCTGAAAATGCATTTTTTCCAAATTTTCTTTTTTAATTTTATAAATGGGCATTTTTTAAAAATATTTTTGCTGCACTGTTAAAATATAACTTTTTTGATATATTGGTGTATAATAATATATATCTTACTCAATTTGTGAAGGTGGTATTATTCGAAAAGGTTCCCATTTAAACTCCATAAAGGAAGGGAATCAAAGGGTCAACCAGAAAATAGTTTGTAACCAAATAATTCCTTCACCAATGTGTCCTGATAGGTCCCTAGCATTACAAAAAAAAAACACCCTAACGTCTGGGGCCTGTAGATCTCAATGATTTTACATTTTTGCTTTCATATATACATACTCCTAAACTATACATTTTATGAAAAACATTATATAGAAAATTATTAGATTAGATTGCTTTTCTAATGATATATAATGAGGAAAATGTATTTGGTGGTATTAGTATGCATGTTTTCTGAATTTTGTCTTTCAGTTGTCTTTCAACCTTTTTAATAGGCATTTTCTAAAAACACCGTCGGTGCACTATTAATATTGTCTCTATAAGTTGTTTGTATAATGGTGTATAATAATGTTCATTTTACTCAGTTTATGAAGGTGGTACCACACAGTTTGGGAAATGTTGCCAGTGAATTTCTATAAGTGGGCTACATTCATGTTCGATATATGAGATGAATATAAAAGTTTTCCACACTTCAAATAATTTATATGAATAAGATAATAGTCTTTTTGACCATAGCGAATTCTTAGAATGGAAATCGTGAGAGTAGCGCACTTATGGAACTTCATTGGGAACGTTTTCAAAACCTTGCAGTACCACCTTCACAAATTGAGTGAAATATACATTAGGATTTCATTTTACTCCATTATACAGACAACATATAGAGACAAGGTTATATACAGTGGTACCTCGTTTGTCAAATGTTTCTTATGTCGAACTTTCCGTTTTTTGAACAAAATTTTCAAGAAAATTTGTATCGTTTGTCGAACAAATGCTCGTACTTTGAACTGACCATTTATCTAGTTTATGGTACTTGTATTCGACAGCCTACTGGGTCTTACAAGATTAACTGCATTAAATTTATTTTTTTTATTTACAATATATAGTTAATGATAACAATATTCGACAAAATAAATAGAAATATAATGCATTTAATATAAAATTTAGCTTTCAATATAACATTTAGCATAAAAGATTTATAGAATCGTACGTAACCGTGGTGACGTCACGCCCAGCGGACTTGAGACTGAACGAAGAAGCGTTGACATGTTGAGGAGAGGAGAAGAGAGAGTGAAAATATTACTGTTTGGTTGTAAAAGCAGTAACAATTCACATAAAAAGTGAATTTCCCAATAACTGTAACGTAATGATAAAATATGAAAACAATCAAATGCAATACAGAAAAAAAAGTTAATTGAGCCAGTGTTCGGCAAGCCGAGTGAGGCAGCCTAGTTGAATGATATTAACAAAACAGTAAATGAAAGAGCAGAGCTTTTCACAATAAAATTTAGCACAAATGATTAACAAAATTATTCGTCATTGCAGTGATACACCTGAGGTAGAGTGAGGAAGCGTTTATATTTTTAAGAAATATTGAATGAATGATATTAAGTTATCATGCGTCGTGGTATTGTTGAGGAGAGAAGAGACAGGAAAATATGTACGTAAAAGCAGTACCAATTCACATAAAAAATAATATGTTATTTCACAATAAATTTTAACAATGGTAAAATATGAAAACAATCAAATGCAATACAGAAAAAAAGTCTTAATTGACCCAGTGTTTGTTGCACTGAATGAGACTGTCTAGTTAAACAATGTTAACAAAACAGTAAATTAAAGAACAAAGCTTTTCACAATAAAATTTAGCACAAATGATTAACAAATCATTTGTCATTGTGGTGGTACACAGCTAACTTGAGTAGAGGGAGGGAGCGTTTATATTTTTAAGGAATAATGAATGAATAAAATAAAAAAAAAATTAAAATGATTACACATGAAAACAAATGCAATACAGTAAAAAAAAAACTTTCTCGAGTCAGTGTTCGGTGAGATAGAGAGAAAGATAGAGGAGAAGAGAGGGAAGAACGGCTCTGCTTCCCATTGACTTATTAGCTGATCTGGGATGATTATTCACCCATTTCTTTCACTTACATTCGATCTTCCCAAATCACTTTTATTTTTGTTACGGTAAAATTCCAATCTAGTGGCAATAGCTTTTTACAATTTTTTTACTATGTACTGTAAAATTAACTCAGCTCTGTAATAAACAAACTGGCAGTGCTTTCAGCTTCTGCATGCCTTCGATTGTTTGTTTAAGCGGCTTCCTTGTGACAAGTTATTTTATCCCTCTTTCCTTTTCTTGCATTCTTTACTTATTACTTATTTGTTTGCAAATCCTCACGTTTACTTTAAAGTCTGCCGTTTGCTAACAGTAAGTTGATGTATTGTGGCATGATTAATCTCTTTCGTGCACTTTAGATCCAAGTGTAAACAGGCTGATTACTTTCTTTCTCTCTCTCTCTCTCTCTTTCTCTCTCTCAGACACCACACGATCAGATACACACACTATCAATTCCTTTGATTATCTTTGTACCTAATATGTGAATAAAATTGATTTTGTTATCAACCTTTGCATACTCCAACCAATTCGGTTTGGTCAATGGGTTCCCATCCCTCCCCCCTCCATCTCTCAGCCTGTCGGCGCCATTTTTACCAAACAGTTTGTAAATCGTATACAGAAAAAATAAAATTTAGAAAATTTTACTTCATATAACGTACTGTTTCACTTTACACTCTTAATTTAACTTTTTAACACATTAGTAATAGAAAAAATTTTAAGAGGGGGACTTTTTGGGTTTGCTGGAACAAATTATCCTGATTCCCTTTATTTTCTTATGGGGACATTTGTTTCATATTTCAAACAAATCGTACTTCGAACAGCCTTCTGGAATGGATTAAGTTCGAAGTACAAGGTACTACTGTATTAATAGTGCAACGAAGCTATTTTTAGAAAATGCATATTAGAAAGGCATTTTCAGGGTTTTAATATCAACATTTGTCAAATCATAGTTGCTGTACTAATACTACAAAGTATACATCATTATATATCATTAGAAAGTTAATTTAATCTACTTTAATTTTGTATATAATGATTTTTTCGATAAAATGTAGTTTAGGAGTATAACGTGGAAATGTAAAAAAATTGCGATCTCGGGTGGGTTTTTGCCCCATAAAAATTTTGCTAGGGTCCCCAGATGTTAGGGTTTTTTTGGGGGGTGATATTAGGGACCTCTCAAAACGCATTTGTGAAGGAATTATTTGGTTACAAAGGATTTCCCAGTTTGATCCTTAGATTCCCTTCCTATATGGAGTTTAATTAGGAACCCTTTTCAAACCATACCACCTTCACAAATTGAGTAAGATATACATATCATTATACACCATTATATAGAAAGTTTGTTTGTTTATTTTAATAGTGAAACTAAAATATTTTAAGAAAATTCAGAAAAATGCATTTTCAGGGTTTTAACATCAACATTTGTTGAATCATAGGTACTATACTAACAAAGCAAAGTATACCCCATTATATATCATCAGACAAGTAATTTTATCTATTAAAATTTGGTATATAATGTTCTCGATAAAGTCCATAATTTAGAAGTATATAAGGCTTAAATGTAAAAAAACTGTGATTTTAGAGGGTTTTTGCCCCCTAAAAATTTTGCTAGGGGCCATGGACTTAAGGTTTTTTTTTTTGGTAATACTATAAGGGTTTGTTTTTTCTGGTAATACTAGGGACCTATCAGAACATGTTGGTGAAGGAATTATTTGGTTACAAAATTTTTCCCGGTTTGGCCAGTTCTGATGCTAAAATTTCCTTACTAGTGGAATTAGAATGACAAGTACCTTCACATCAGTATCCTAGAATTCAAGGCAGCCTTCTTAGTTCTCCAGAGTTTCGTGATCCAGTGATGAGGCACTCTGTGGTACTGATGAGCGATAATACCACGGTACAGTGGCATATGTCAACAAGCAGCAGGGATTAGTGTCTCTGCAGTTTCATGAGTTGATGGTGCAGGTGCATGAGTGTGCAGTAGCACACTGGAGTTATCAGCCAGGTATATTCCAGGCAAGAGGAATACAGTGGCAGAAAAACTCAGTTGCCAGGATCAAGTGATGACAGTGGTCCCAACACCCAGACATCGTGGAAAGATTGTTAAACCTTTGGGGACGCCCAATGATAGACCTTTTTGCAACAAGGCAACACAGGAAGCTTGTTGGTGTTCTGCTTAGTCATCCCTTACCCATGAACAGCAGCAAAAGACGCCTTTCAATATCCATGGAACAATCTTGATGCATATGTTTTTCCTCCGTTCTGTCTGATTTGTCTGGTGTTCAACTAGGTAATGTTCACCCTGAATCTGCAGATAACCTTGATGGTTCCCAAGTGGCCACATGCCGACTGGTACCCGGACCTGCCAGCTCTACAATCCAAGGCATCGAGAGAGATTCCTCCCTGGCACAACCTCCTTTACCAACCACACGTCGAGAAGATTTTCTTGTTGAGCAGTGACAGAGATGTTTGGATACCTTTGCAATTCCTCTGGGAAATATGCCATCTTCTATGATTGGTGTCATAGATGGTATCTCTCCGGTTGGAGCTACTTTTCAGTAGGTAGCAGATTTGCCGTTTTCCCTTACTGAGAGAAGCTACCCTCTGTTTCAGCTGTTAAGGGGTAGCAGGGCTGCTCTTGCCCCATTCTTACGTCTGAAAGGCGTTGATCTCTCCTCCTCGTGGGAGATCTCTACTGGCATGCTGATGAGAATCTTCAAAAAGTCTTGCCCTCGCAAGGAACTCAGGCCCCCTGAGTGGGATGTAACTCTAGTTCTTTGGAGCCTGACTCTTGCACCCTACAACCCCTCACAAGAGTCATTAGACAGGGATCTGACCCTCAAAACTGTCTTCTTGCTTGCCTTGGCATGGGCAAAGAGAGTAGATGAACTTATTGGACTGGTTTTTTATGTTAAGTACTCGAGGGCATGGGAAAGTCTGTTATGCTTGAATTTGTCCTGGAATTCATAGCAAAGACTCAATCTGGTCCTTGGCATCAGATATGAGTCCCTCTCGATCCCCTCGCTAGAGGACTTTGTTGATAATGATCCAGACGAGATGCTACTGTGTCCAGTTAGAGTGCTGCAGTAATACCTCAAGAGGACTTGACAACTCAGGCCTGGTGTTAGTACTAGCTCAACCAAGAAAGAAGTATTCAAGAACACCATTTCCTCTGGCTTCGTGAGGTGATCAAAAGACCATACTATCTACATCTACCGAAGATGGGGACAGTATCTTTCATGCCAGAGCTCACGAGGTACTGAAGGTAGGAGTGTGGTCACGACAGACCACATATACCTTCTTATACTTACAGGACGTTGCCCATAATTTTTTATTTTTTTTTATTTTTGTTCCTCGGGTCCTGTGGTGGCTGCTGAACAGTTTGTGTAGTTCATCCAGTTCCCCTTGCCGGACAGGTAGCATTTAACCTAAGATGTATGGTTACAAAACTGAGAGCAAAGGTGGGTGTGTGATTGGCCTTCTCCCTATCTCTCATTCTTCTCTCCCGACAGAAGAGGATCAGTGAGCAAACCTTCATTTGCTGAAATGGTCACGGAGGTAGTTGAATTACTTTCTGAGCACCCTTTCTATTATCTAATATATGTTAGTATAATAGGAGGAAATCCTACCCCCTCACTGGTAAGGGAGAGAGGGGTATACAGTAAACAAAGCTGTTGGATATCTATAGCTTATTGTCTCTTGGAAATAAAGGTTCATCTGGACCATTTTCGAATCAGTGATGCTTCTCAAACCCACTAATTCAAAAGGCCAAGAAGTCTGGCAGTTGAACACTCATAGGTTTGACAGATCAGAGGCATGGGACTCCTTCCTTTGCTCTACACAACCAGGAAGAAGGGCCCCAAGTGAGGCAAACCACCAGTTGGTTCAGAAGTTTACTCAGAGTCCTCCCACTAATAAGTCTTCCTTATGTAAAGACTTGGGGTTTTGTATTGGTGTAGGAGCAAATAAATTTTTAAGTAATTTGTAATTTTCCTAACATACAAACCTGAGGTCTTTACATATATGTACTGCCCACATCAAGCCGCTACTCATTGTGATACCCTGGCCAGAAGGTGGGCGAGTGCATCCCCAGACGAGAGGGTGGGATTCCCCACCCGACTGTCTGGTATTTAACTACCGAACAACCTTAAGAATTGAATGGCCGTTTACCAGCTGCAGTGAAGGTATTTCCATATGTAAAGACCTCAGGTTTGTGTACGAGGAAAAACTAAAAATCCCTTTTAAAATGTCATTATCCCTTTTTAGGGAAAGTTTTCTGCATGTGAAAAAATCAGGTAAATGAAAGAATGTTGAAAAAATGCTTTTATTTACAGAAAGTACTGTAAAATACTTTTTTTAATAAGTTGATACAGTATTCAGTTCATGCTTATTACAGTTTTAAATAATATACTGTTGAAGTAACCCCAACAAACTGAATATTTACACTTACTGACCTGTTTCCACCATGCAAATGTGGAAATATGTTGAAAAACACAAACTGAGGCTGTGGTGATTATTCAAAATTATTCTGGGACCAAGTCTCATTTCTAGACTCGTTTGGCTCACCTTAAGGAATTTGTCATTAAATTAGAGGTAAAAATTTAAGAAATGTAAAAGTTAACAAGTTGGATACCAAAGTAGAAGACCAAAAGGAATCGATGGAAAGAAATACTGAGGGGCAAAAGGTATGCTGTCAAGACCGAAGTACCTTCTACAGACACTGCCACACAAGGCAAACTACTATGAGATTCAGGGCCTCTGTAACACGGTTTTTTCGCAATAACTTTTTATCTATGCATTTCATAAATATAACGCTTATTCAGAATACATATTATATCAACACATAAATTTTGAGTATATTCTGCACTGCGTAGGTTGAATAAATTTGGTACTTATAATGTAAAAGTGACCTTTTTTGAAGACGGGCCAACTTACTCAGAGAAAAGGTTTCGAACGCACTCGTTACGTAACTTAAGACAGCATTTCTTCCCTCTTTCTCGATGGATGATTGGCTATATGTAACGAAGGCTAAACCTCTGGCAACAATGACATACAAATTTAAATACAAGCAAAGCAGTACACCTTTATGAACTCTGGAACCTCTCCACTGATAATTGTCATAATGAACAAACCAACAAAATAGGTTAATAAATACAAAAACACTTCGATTATTAGTCTAACTCCCAAAATAAGTTTCCAAAGAAATTACAGTCTACTTTATAGGTCACAATCAGATTGACAAGATGTAGGGAATAGTTGGTAATTATCAAAAACATAGTAGACAAGCTTGATTTGATAACTGCTATATCCAATGTCAAGCAATTTTTATTTATTGGCTATCTACCTATTTACTGAAAAAAATAGCCGGTACCGTATATTGGCTTTAAACCTTCACCAATAATTATCGTCAGAATGGTGATTTCATGAGGCTCCACCCACTTTCGCCTCGTTATAATTCAGGATAACACTGAAGGCTACCATGGGCATTGTTGGATTAGAAAATTTAACTTCTGGCTATAAAAACTCACTTCTCGAGTAGTTGTAAGAAGTGCTAAATGATCCTCAAGGATCCCAGCAGTTGGCCTTAACGTTTAATTCATGTATATTACTGCTATACTGTTGCGGCACTACTGCTACAGTAGTATTACTACGCTAGCACTGATACCCCACCCACATCTATGTATCGTTCCGCCATTCATAAAGTCTTTGGGTTTCAGAGCCGATGGAATTTCTGTCTGGTGGATGGGCGGGGCAACATTTAGTCAAAAGATGTTTGTTTACCTTGCTTACGTAATGAATGTTTTTCGACTCTTGGCTCGTAATCATTGGCCATGGCGTCGGCTAGATCATTTTTACTCTATAAAAATTAAAACTATCGGGTTTAGGTTATTAATAAAGCCGACAAAATTTGTGTGTGGTTGTAAAATATACATATGTCAACTTTCAGCTACATCCGATGCTTTGACAAGGAGCAAAGTCCAAAAAACCGTGTTACAGAGACCCTGAATCTCATAGTAAGTGTCTAAATCATATGGTGTCCAAGACATCCAGACCAGAGTACTACTAGAATGCTCCAAAACAGTAATCCTTGGGCAACTTTGGCTTAGTCATTTGCTTGCAGATTGTATTGAATTCACTAAGCAAGGGCCTACATGGCAAAGATTTGCATTCATTGGCTATTACTCCTGCTGTTTTCCATTCATACATTTAGGCCCATCAGTATTAAAAATGAAAGATGTGTCCACAGTATTTAATTGCATGTTCTTCAAAAGCAAAAAAGCCAGATTATGACAGTGCAGGCTATGTACTATAAGTCTGTTCAGGATAATAATCTACATCCATTGTCTCTGGCCCATATGAAAAAGGTAAGAGAAGGACTCAGAGAAGGTAATAATAGTTACAGAGGGGTATGCATAAAATATTTTAGGAAAAATATTGCAGAACTAGACCAGATAGGAATTTAAGGCTAGCAATGCACGAGAGAAATTTATCAGACATACAATGACACAAGGGGAAAGCCAGAACTTGAAAAGTTAAGGCTAAATAATTTTTGGAATATATGGAGGAGTCAAGATCTAAATATTGCTTGGTAATATTACAATATTAGTACTGCACTGTACCTCTCCCTGCATTAGGGAAGACATTGATTTCCACTTTATTAAACTACCCAAGGATCAGTTGTGTAGGGATTATATTGCCACGAATTCAAGTTCACCAAGAGTTAATAGGAGTGGCGTTAATTTGGAAACATTGAAGGGGGAATGGATTTAGACAGGACAGCTTATCTTCTGTTTGTTGTGGTTGACTAATGATTCTAATATAACGGCCAGCAGTTTTAGGATGGCCAAGGAGGGTAAGTAGTCCTAAGACTTACAATATGGGCAACTACCTTTGTAGTATATTAACAACACACAAAGACTAAATTAACAAGAACTTCGAATATAACAAGCATTTAAGGTAAATACAGTTTGTGACATATGGATGAATGGGCAAAAGTATTTTTGATGTGATGAAATGACAAACAAACCAAGAACACCAAGAGTAAAGTTAAAATGGTTAAATCCTAGTCATTAAAACTTAATTGTGACCATAATGAACAGCGGAAAGGGCATCTGTGTTTCCTACAGAAGTATGTAATAAATTATTAAAATTGAACTATGTTATGTCACTGACTTTTCAAGTCTTTGCTACCAGTTCATCTGGATCCTGGTTTACAGTACATAAGACATGTATAGTAACAGTATACTTCATGGATGACTAGTGTAAAATGTGATGCATTGGATAAATATGCTGCAGGTGTAATACCATTTAAACCTTGTTCCTAACGAAGATGTTCCACCCTAACAGTAGCAGTTTGTGAAAATAAAAAAAAAACCTAATGTTTAGTCGTCAAAAATTTCCTGTGCAGATTTTTGTAATTTCTGGCAACTGACTTGTTATACAAATCATTCAGAATTGGCAAAAAAATAAAATTCATGAAAATGCAATTCGAAATTATTGTGTACATATTTAAATTACTTTAAAATCAAGAGAATAGAATATTTACATTACATCAGAGAAGAGATCTGAAGTATCACAGAGTTATGAATTAAAAGTACATTATAAAAAAAGTTTAAAGAACTGTTCTCCTCTTGACTTAGCAAGTATAATTGCTGTGAGAAACTTCATTACTGGTCTGTTTTAAAAATGTATTTCTACTGCCAAAACAGGTTTTTACAGTTTTCAGCTCATATTATTTCTTATCCAAGGCATAAAATGTGTTAATCTTGTGTAAACCCCTGGATAACCAGGTTCTGCACATCTGTTGCCAAATGATACCAAACCTATTTGAGTCCACTTCCCTTCCGCATAGAGCTGCAAGGGTCCACCACTGTCTCCCTGCAAGGACAGAAATGTATTATAAAAAATATTAAATTTTAAATTGACGACATAGCTTCTTTTTATTATGTATCCATATGAATTACAAATCTGTGCTAAGTTTCTCGCTGGACGAGTGGTTTTTGAGCTCGGCTGCCAATCCGGTAGTCCGAAGTTCGAATCCCGGCTCGGCCAACGCGGAATCAGAGGAATTTGTTTCTGGTGACAGAAATTCATTTCTCGATATAGTATGGTTCGGATCCCACAATAAGCTGTAGGTCCCGTTACTAGGTGACCAATTGGTTCCTAGCCACGTAAAAATATCTAATCCTTCGGGCCAGCCCTAGGAGAGCTGTTAATCAGCTCAGTGGTCTGGTAAAACTAAGATACGTATACTTAACTTTTAACAAACCTCTGCTTTGACATGGAATACCATGCTCTGCCATTTAGCACATGCATAAGCTGGAAACCCAAAGTAACCAGGGTAGTTGATTTTCCAACTGTAAATTGGCAGTTGTGGTTAGAGTAACGAAACTAATTCTTTACTAGGGGAAGACTGGATAGTAGTTCATGCCATTCTCATGTGTTGTCACTCTTGTGGTCAGATAGGTCCTTCTGGCTGGTTGAGGTGATCCACCAAGGATATAGTACATAGTTATTTTGAGAGGTACCAAGAGTTAATACTTTGAATATCTACTTTCATTCTTATCAGGAAAACAAGCCTGCTTGCAATCATCGTAAGTGTTTCAACAGGTTTCACAGATAGTGATTTTTTTTGTATACTTTGTTAATGGTCATAATTATTGGAACCAAGGTAACCAGAGTGTCAGGGTCAGTGTTGGATAGAAACTTCCTCACTGAGATTGAAAGGCACACTCTTCAAGTAGGGGAGTCAGTGAAGCACTATGTGGGAGAGACTAAGCAACCAGTACAGGAATTAAAGTTTTTCATTACTTTGCACTTGGTAATCAGGAATTACATGAGGCATGTGGATAAAATGTCATAACTTTTTTTCCCTTACAGGATGCTGTTCATCAGCGCAATGTCTCCTCATAATCATAATCCAGGCTTATTTAGAAAGTAATGTAATACTGAGAGCCAAAGTCTCCTAACACTTTAAGTAACCCTTTGAGTGGCAGTCTGACCAATAACACTATTTCTAAAGGAGGTAACTGTAGAATGGAGTAGTATTATTACTCTAACTTGTTAGCAAGAAGTAAAGCATGGAGGCAGGGGAGCAAAAGCAGATTCAGGCCATGTTCTCCAATTTAGGTGCATTTCTGTGCACATAGGTACAAATGTGTGGCAGGGCTTGCATTAATTCCGTGATAACATTAGATCAGCAGCATTGTTGTTGGAAGAATATACTTTGGTGTAAACAAAAAAACTTGTAGTTGGGAACCAACTGTATTTTTCCAAGGGCCATCTCAAAAGATAGTCTTTTAGACTATCAGAGACTCGGTAAGACAATTGTAAAAGATCAGAAACAATTTGAGATGGCTGGCCTTAATCTGCGACATCAAACAATTTCAGAGGGACATTACTAATACCCAGAATATCAGGAAAGTATAACATAGTTGAAAGATTCCTTTGAATGACCCAGAAAGTTTTTCCATTTTTGGTTGCTTCAACTTTAGGATGCACGTGGGTCCAACAAAACAATACAAACAAATCCATTTTTTCCACCATCTAGGCAATGTTGAGGCACACTTTCTCTCCTTTCTTATGAAGTGTGTTATCCAAAGAGGCGCATAAAATCCAGAGGAAAGTTACTATATCCTATTTTCATCATTGTGAAACCGGGAAGGGTATTACATTAATGTAATTTTCCTCCTGACCTCACCCCCAAAGAAATTTGTATGCCACCTAGTTCCTGCACAAGCTCCACTTAACACTTAAGAGCCAGGCTAAAAAATCAATATGCATTACCCCAGGCTATGTAAACTTTGAGATCAGTACAACATAATGGAAAGAGCAAGATATGCAAATGCACAAGGTGTTAAGAAAAAAAATGTAAAATATTTTCCCTACCTTCTACTTGAAGTTGAAAATGATATATTTACAATTCCTTGTGGGGCCTCTTTTATAAGACAATCGTAAAAATGACCAAGTTGTACATATTTTTTTCAGATAAATTTATTTGATTTTGTAAAATTATTACAGCTCATGCAATATCAAAACAGATAAGAACTAAAATCAGTAACAAATTTTGATATATTTGTAAAATATTCAAGTAAATTTATGAGATCGAAGATACAGTAACTTCTTTGGATTATACATATCTTTTATAATATTTTGCAAAGTTACAATTATAACTGACATACTATCATAAAAGATAAGAACTAAAACCAACCTGTGGGCATATGTTTCAACAAGTACATACTATATAAGATGTCATGTGAGAGAGAGAGAGGCAGTACTTCCTCCCCTCCCTTGAATTCAAGGTCACAACTAACTCATGAACTGCTGCTAGATTTTAGCCAGTCTAAAAGTTGCCATTAGTGAATTTATGGGCTAAAGAAGTAATGGAAACTCATTGCAGCCCGATTCTTGCAAATCGATGGCGCGTAATATTGATGCTCACCATGAGTAGATCTATCCACCTCTCAAAACCTGTTATTGCTACTCGTATGAGGGGATCTGTCCATTAAGGGTTAAGTAATTTAATCTCAACTTCTAAACAGCTCATTTTACTTTATAGGAGCCTAGGGTAATTTTGGGTAGCGAGAGTTCAAGTGCGCTTGAAGAAATTGTGTAGATACAAATGTTTCAGGTTTTTTTGCCTTCCTCATGTAGACTTGTCAAAAAGCACCTATGAAATTTCGATGTGCACAAAATTACACTGTTGCATTAACTGGTTCTCTCCAGACATGTCTATTGCTCAAGTTGGCAATGAAAACTGCTAGAGATACCCCCCAATATGCATGAAGATATGTGTATGATTACTGGTTTTGAATAAGCCAGTAAGCAACTTTTCATCTTCATTTCCCGTTCTTTTTGTTTAACTGAATATTGAAAACTGGTGCTAACTTACAAGTTCCCAATCTAACCTGATATTGCAAACTTACAGAGCAAATAAGACTGGGCTTGTGGCACTTTCTAGATCAAGAGCAAAATGTTAAGTCATAATTACAAGGTAAGTAATAGAGACCATAAATGCAAGTTGAGTTACATAAACCTGTTGGTAAATGGTAAAAAGTAATATTAGTAATTTACTTCTTAAAAAAAATGTGACCCATAGATATAAGCCACAGTTGCACCGAGAATCTAGTACTAGGAGAGGATGAAAAGCATGAAGAAAGAATATGAAAGGGGGTAAAGAGATGCAAAGAAATCTTTGATTCTTTGTAAATTACTTACGTACTTTACCAATGTAAAATAGTTTTTACTCCCAATAATTTTTTTTTTTGAGATTTATGTATAAAGTAGTATGAGAAATATAATCTCAAATCTAATTTTATTATTATTATAGTATTGTTAAATTTATCAGTTACATAAACTTCAGTATCTTTCTGAAATATTTTATTCAAGATTCATTGTAGGGACACAATCAAGATAAGGGATTTTTTTTTTTTTTTTTTTTTTTTAATTTAGTTAGGAAACTGTCTTACCTGACAAGCATCACGGCCTCCTTCCACAAAACCAGCACACAAGAACACTTCTGTAATGGGCTGGAAATAGGAATCATCGCAGTCGCTGTTTGACCACACAGGTAGCTGTGCTTCCCTAAGAGTTGCACTTTCACGGCCACCTAAGGAAGCGAATTACGTACTGGGTCATATTTAAAAAAAGTCATATGCATTAATATATAAATAGTACTTAATTTCAGATTTATTTGTTAACTACTTACCTTTCCATTATATAGCTTTAACTCCTGCTGGCACGAACTTAAAGGTTTATAATGGAGAGGTAAGGGTCATTCAAAAAATTATATACAGTATACACAACTGAAAAATTTATGACTACTAAACAAACAGAATTGATAATGTCTTGAAAACTTACAAAATTGAATAAATAAAATTTTTTCATACACAAAGTGAACATAGTATGCACAAGGGTGAAATAACATTTACTATATACATAAGTGGAAAAAGGACTGAGGCTCAATCTTCGAAATATCTAGGACCAATGATATCCAATACATGTTCTACAGAGTTTTAGTATGATTTGAGTCATGATGTAACAAGAAATAAAAATAATCATAGTTTCTTTGGTCAAAAAAAGCTTTAATAAACCCATGCAATGTCTCCTCAGCATGCAAGAAGTGTTCCTAGTGATTGCAAGAGGAAGCTCAAGAGGACTTATGCTGTGCCTACTTTATCCGAATAGGAAAGTTGTTAGATATGATTGAAACAGACAAAACTTATGTTGAGACTGCAAGAAAATCAGACGAATGAATCGTTGATTTGGTAAATTTATAACCATATGAAAAACATAGTACATGAAACGCCTGCTGCTATGCCTGCAAGTGTGAAACTTAAGTTTAACAGTGCAGGATATGGTGTATTGGTAAAAAGGGGAAAAAGGTCTAAGCGTGTGGACAGCAAACATGATGGGGAGTTCCTATGACGAACACATTCTATGGCAGAAGTCCTTAAACTTTTATGAGCCATACAGCATAAGAGCTGATGTTTAGTTATTCAATTGCAGCCAGTAAGGGATGGTTAGAAGCCTGTATATCAATTCAAAATGACAAATTTTTAAATTGATTTGTAATTTTCCTAACTCTATAAACCTGAGGTCCTTTACATTAGGAATTGCTTTCAGTGAAGCCGATCTCTGTCCTGTAGCAACTGCGAGCCGGAGCAAAACAAGCCAGTCAGCGAGATACCTCAACAGACGCATCCCATGCGAATGAGCCCAAGCCGAGACAAAGAACACCTGGGGAGTGGTCGATAGCTCCAAGCAAGGTAGTACTATCCTAAATAAGAGAGCCATCCCCTTGAGGATAAAGCTTAGGTATACTTGCTGGGAAGGATGGGTATTTGAAAATATGCAACCTTCTAGTCCAATGTAAGTATGAAGACATTCTCCCTGATGGAAGTGAGCATTGTCCGTACTGATTCCATCATGAACTGAGTCTGAACAAATCGGTTAAGGGGAGAGAGATCTATGATTACTGATTAGCTCAGCAGGACGGACAATATTGTCAGAACAGTGGTCATAAAGTCAGGAAGTTGTGAACAAGTTGCTGGAACTTCAGAAGGGCCAGCAATCGACTTATTTGCCATGGCCCACAGTGCGAAGCTGGCCACGAACTGCTATCCAGTTCTGGACCAGAGAGCTGCTATGCAGGACGCCTTCCAGCACCCATGGGAGCTCTATGCCTTCCCCCCATTCAGTCAGATGAGAAGGGTCCTGAGCAGACCCTACCAGTCCTACGGCTTTTGAAAGACATTGGTGGCCCCCCTGTCACCACAAGTGGAGTGGTCACAGATTTCCAGCAACTGCTGATATTATGTTCCAAAAGAACTGCCTCAGACACCTTCCCTTCCACCACAGGAGCATAATAAATATACCATTGGGCTGTGTCCTCCCTCCACCTTCAAGGATGGAGGTTATCTAGCAGCTAATCAGAAAGAGGAGCTTTTCCAAGGGGGTAGCTGTAGCCATCACAGACAACTTCAGGCCAACCGCCAAGTGTCTGTGAAGGAAGTGGCAGACTTCCTCATCTTCCTACAGCAGGAGAAGGCAGTGTCTGTAATGGCAGTCAAAAGAATACAAGGTGACCCTCACCAAGAGAGGTGAAAGCCCCAGGGTGGGACATTATGAAGAACCTGGTCAGTGTATTTTCATATTAGTACTGTGATTATGTGTATTTTACATAGGATACAACCATAGCTATCATATATGAATTTACCCTCCTTTTACACCTTGCTTTCCGTTTTTTTCTTATAATAGGGACTGGGTAAAGGGGGCAATTGAGCCGATTCTCAGAAAAAGCGCTAGGCCAGCACAGGTGGTGTGACTCAAAGGCCTACCCGATAGGATTTTGTTTTTTCAAGTTAGTCAGTGACAGCCAAAGCATGCCTTGTGCGAGAAACTATAGAGTTTAACTCTATTGTTCATATCCTAGGAGAAATACAAATTATTTTTAAAATTTATTTCTTAGTTTTAATTTGAATTTTTTGGTGGTTTATAATTTTTCTCTGCATAAAACAATGCAAAATTATAACTGGATACACTATCCCTTGTTCGTAAAGAACGTGTAGCACTTCTGTATGTACAAAATTATAAATTGTTCATATATATGAGTTTAAATTTTTGTGCTCAATACTGGATTATGAGGTATTGAAATTTATATTTGCAATTAACAGGTTTGTATGATAGTATAGTATTCTGTTGCATAAGACATTCATGATGACCCCAGGGGAATACAGAATGTACTATCTGCAGATAATGGGCCCCCATTGTCTATCAGACTGTACTTGAGAATAAAGCCGTAAAAATGTTTTAACAGATGACAGGAGAGTTTTATATATTAAACCATATAGAAAATTGCGGAAGCTCCTGTGTAGATGAGATAAGTGATGAAATGGAGATGGAGAAAGCTTGGACATGTCCCTTGCATGACCCAGATGAATAGTATGTGATCAACTGGGCTTCTGTGGGATCCCAAGAGATGGAAGATCTAGACCTGCCTGGATAAGAACTATGATAAGGAATGTAGAGATTTGTAGAAGATAAAGCACAGGAAAGATATGAACGGAGGAATTTCACAAAGCCCTTTGTGTCATGCAGCATTGACGGTAATGATAATGTAGATGATTACATGCATTCTAGTCTAGGTTATGGTACTGGAGACCTTTCAACGACCTAAGAATGTTTACCATAGTAGGTGGATCCCCAGCCAATGACCGAGGGTGTCTGCCCAACCATATGATCCAGCGGCTGCCTTGCCATACTGTCTGTGGGAAGACACACTGGCAGAATGTATTCACTGAAGTCAACCTTTCGATCCAGTTTGAGTAGAGCCACATCATTGTAGAACCCATGAGACTTGAAATCTGGATGTGGTCGAATGCTGATTACCCTGTTTGTGAATGCGAAAGGTTTTCATTTTATTGTTACTTGTCATAGCTAATATGCAACCATGACTTGTCCTGGTTCACACGAAATATTTTCTGACCTTGCTTGGATTATAAAGCAAATGTAAAATAGTTTTGATTTATTTCACAAACCAGAACAAGACTACTACTGACTACAGTTTTACTCCCCATAAGTACATATGATAGGCTGTAGTACTGATGAGAGCTCTTGAAGCATTGTGAAAAAAAAAAAAAAAAAAAAAAAAAAAAAAAAAAAAAAAAAATATATAGTATTAATATATATATAATATATATAATATATAGATATATAATATATATATATATTGATATATAATATATATATAATATATCTATATATATATATATATATATATAATAATCTATATATAATATATCAGAGAGCAATATGTTTAGTGCATAAAATGATATACTAATCAGGGATCAATATGTTTATTGTACAATGTCATAATCCTTGTTATGTCAATTATGAAACTGCTTGTTTACCAGTGTGGTTTTGATAACTGCAAAAGGAATATTAACTGGAAAGTTTTTGTGTTCCTGTCAGAATTCTGCAGTCATCAACAGTTTGTTTGAATACTCCTTCACTTGCAAGATCAAAACTTTACATTTTTGTAATTTACTGGATAGTATAACTGATCTACTATGTGGCAGTCAAGTTATCACTTAAAAGGTAAATTATCTCTATTCTGTTACCATTTTTTAAATCAGAATAATTATAATCTGGCCTTTTATCAACAATCCAGGAAACAAAATTATTCTAGCCATCCTCATAAGATGAAGGATACATTTCAGAAACCTATTAAATATCTACAATTACGAATTAAAAACCTTTACTTTAGAACATTTGGCGTAGGTTTACTTATAAAATTATAAAGGTTTCATTTGGTTTTACAGTACTGAATATTTCTCAAATTATCTCTAGTGACTTTTATTGTGTGTGAGTATGGTGAGTGAGCTTATGATACATCAAAATATTTAAATTTTCTCTAGTGACTTTTATTGTGGTTTGGTGGGTGAGCTTATGATATATCAAAATATTTTTTAAAATTTTCTCTAGTGACTTTTATTGAGTGTGAGTATGGTGAGTGAGCTTATGATACATCAAAATAACTATTCACTAATCCTCTATGCAGAAAGTTTCGAGCTTTCTTTTGGCAGTGTAATACGATGGAAACACTATTCTCAAGCTAACCTGTAGGTCTGAGGATTCGAGATGAAATCATCACTCTCGCTGAAGATGTTGTGATCACCAAGTCTCACGCTGAACTGCTGTGGATTGAACCTGAAATTTTAAAAAAATATGTATTAACGCTTCAAACAACTTCGAATGGAAATTACTGTTATGTTACAGAAAAATTGTTTTATGTAATGGCAAAGTTGCAAACCCTAAAGGTCTGACATATTATAGCATCATGAGCGGCATTTCATTCCACTTACGTCTTTCCTCGGGAATCTTTGGTGCAATGAGCAGCTGTAAGGATGTATTCACTAGATATTAAAGAGCCCCCACACCAAAATTCTGTTTTCTTTGGTCCATGCAGCCATATGGCTGCCATCCAAGGCCACTGTCCTCGACGTGATTCTTGGCCACCTACCACACGGAATGTGGGGATCACAGGTTTTCCACATTCTAAAAATAAATAAATAAATTGATAAAATATAAAGGTCCTTATTCAAGAATTTTTTAATGAAAAATTGTTCATATAATTTGGACTTGCTCAATCTCTTTAAAGATTTCTGAATGTCACAATGTAATAATGGCAACCCAATATTTTGACAGCATTTACAAATGCAAGAGTTTTCTGTCGTTTGTAAACTTACGTTTTTTTTATTAGGGCGCAAAGAGCAAACGTGAAGATAAAGGTTACATAAAAACTAAAGTTTGTTAAATAAAGGTAAATGTGCAGTGCAAAACATTTTCCTTTTACAACATATCGGCGATGCCTTTTCGAGGAGGGATAAAGTTAAGTAAATTAATAATATTCTTACGGAAAGCATCATTCTTATCGTCTTCGGCGATGGGCTGGATGGGTCGAGGTGGAAGAGTTGTCCCTGCCACCTGTGGGTAATAAACTAAAGTTAACGTATTGTAATTTATTTAGATTATTATATGTTGAATTATAATTATAACAAGCATCCTGGAAAGCCTTTACATACTACTGTCATAACCTTCTGAGATTTTGGCAGTTCCAAAATTTGTCCTCAGCATAGCACACATTGAGCAAATGTGGAGGTAACAAATGATATGCAGCTGTTTTTTTTATGTCGTTTTGAAGTAGATTGCCTCTAATTTCATGTATTATGCTCAAGAACAGAAAATAAGAAATAAAAAGTCAAAATGACTCATAGTAATTAGATGACATAATTAAAAACATTCTCTAATATAGTTCTTAAAAACTGTATAAAGCTATCATTACCACTTTCTGCCTGAACTCTCATCAGTTCCAGGTCTTTATCTATCCCCTTTTTTAATAATTTCATGTGTCTTCCTACACGTAGGTCTTCATCGAGCTGTAAGCACTGTGCTTGCACCAACGAACCCAGGTTTAACCAGCAAGCTTGACAGCCAATCCCAGAGCACCCTCTATCACATGCTTGTGTGTCACCAGCATCACCTGGCCAGGGTCACACCGGGCCGACTATGGTAACCACATTCCCGTCCATATGTTGTATCCAAAGTGGATCTTACCTAATTAATTAGTACGTGTTCATCCTTTGTATGAATTAACATTTACACTGGTGAAACCTTGGAGCAAGTATGTAGACAATAATAAAGCTCTCACGGACTACAGCACAGCTGTGACTATTTTTTTTTTTTTTTTTTTGAAAGGTCTTTGTCATCCGCTCATTAAATAAAACACGATATTTTTCAGTAAACCCCTGGTGACTGACTAAATATGGATATGCCTAAGAAAACAAAGCTATCAACAGCCTAATATGGTGCTTAAGTTCTCGCTAACTTGCTCTCGAGTGTTAAAAAATTATGACTATAGCACAAAACTAGGCTCTGACACCAAAAGCAGTAGCTAACTGGTTAAATACAACCGAATCTACGGCTTAAAAAGAATCATGTGAAAGTTAAAGCATACATGAGGTGCAGTAAAGCTGTCTGTCCACTTTCTCGATGACTGAGCGATATGGCCGGTTCTAAAGAGCCGAGATACAATTTTGCCTGCGAAATGCAGAGTTCTGAAAAAAAAAGGCAGCCTACATCCTCAAGGTGATCCCAGATCCCCTCTTCCCCTGCATTGCATGCTAGCAGAAGGTACAACAAGAGTTTTGTGTATGAAGAAATCCAATAGTTCCTCATCACATATTTCTTGCTGCCAAACACTTGTGCCAGACAAACCCTCAATCTTCTCAACACCCTTCCAATAGATACCTCTCCAAGGTTATCCTGGTACAAGTTTGAGTCCCTCTTCACACTGCCAAAGTTTAACACTGATATTGCACTACAGAAGGTCAACCTCACAAGAAAGATGTAGCTGTCATCTCCTAACTAACATCCATTCCTCCCTTCCCAATGGTGAAAGTATGCCCACAGCAGACGTACTGAAGAATGTAGAAGAGTTACTGGAAGCCTTCAAGATCTCATAACAGACCCAAAGACAACCTTGACCACAACAATTTAGCCAATATGTGCACAGGTGACAGTACAAAATGCAGCTGGTGGGGCACCCCCAACTTTCTGTACTGTGCTTCTACAGTATAAAGGACCTGCACATGTCGCCAACCATGCCTCCAGGAGGGGGGTCCTGGTGGATACAAGTAGATTCAAACCAATACCAATCCCATCAAAGGATGACCAACGATGCCCATGAGACACCCAAAGGCAACCAGCAGCTGCCCAACAGCATCTTACAGGCACTGGTACCCCACCCTCCAGCTAATAAGCAGGAAATACCGGTTCACCACTGCTGACAACCAGATGCCACTACACAGTGCCGACTTCCTTGGATACTACAGGCTGCTGGTGGAATTTGCTCTTTACCACTTAAGGGACCTGTCCTCCTACCAAACAGAATCCCCCCGCCCATGACAGATCCCAAGAAGCTGCTCATCTCATCCATAGGACACACTGACCTACACTAGCTATGACAGAGCTTCAAGATATACACAGCATGCATCAAGGCAGAAACAACCCCCTATCCCTCAAAGAGGCAGTCTTCACCAGGTGTAACCCTGGGTCCTTCTCAGTCTGTATACTGCACCGAAAGAAGGATGAAAGAAAAACACTGAAATAGCATTTAGTGAAACCATCTGTGTAAGGGTAATTTCTTTCCAAGTGCCCACAAGCCTCCCGCAACCCAGCCCTCATATAGGTAATCATATCCAGTCATCAGGCATCATGTCAAAGTGCTCAAAACACTGCTATAGAGTCATAAGGATTGGGTATCCTACCACAGGCTTAAAACAACCTACTTGGGAGGTGATGACCTACCCCAAAATTAATCTCACCTACATAGTTTGGGAGGCAAAGTCGACAACACTTGACAACCAACCTATTATTACAAAGAACGATCAGTGGACTAACTACTGAATAGTGAAAAATGTGCGTCTAATCAAGCGATTTATACACTCCTACGGAAATCACAGTGAAAAATTATATAGGGTAGTCATTTCCAGTGGTACAGTATAATGCACTTCTATATTCAATTACGTACATACCAGTACACAAGTTAATTTATGTATCTTTGTTTGCCACCAGTCTCTGGTATTATGTAAATCAATGTTGATTTAATGTTTCCACTTATGCATTTTCAAATATTTCATGTATTTGCCATGTATTTTAGACCAGTCCGCCACTGTTATTAATAATTTTTTTTACTATCAATAATGGTGATAATTAATCATACCCATGTACTGTAATGCACTATAACTACCAATATGACTGAAAAATGAAGTCATCTACAGCGTTCTTTGGATATCATAATGAGCAATATTCATAAACGATGAAGATAATACTTACTGGTGAAGGAGGAGGGGGAGGTGGTCGAGCGATGGGCGGTCGAGGGCGGTTTGTCGAGGGCGGAGGGACGTCGTTGTTGTTGATGCTGTTTCCACCCCTTAGGAAGACAAGCGCAGGCATGAGGGAAATGTAGTATTTGTAGCTATGTGTACGGAAGTATGTTGACAATATATTCATTCAAACTGAAATATTAAAGGTGACCCTCAAAAAGCATTAACTACAAAATAGTGAGATTCATTGCTGTTGTGCTCGAAAGATGGTATCACAAATATAGTAGAAAGTAAATAGGAATTAAAGCATACAGAGGTAGTGATACAGCTCTCAAGGTGGTTTGGACTCCTGCCATTAGGGAGGAATAAATGATGGGTATGTGAGAATTCATACATAATGAGATTAAAATAGAAAAGCTGAGAGAACAGATACCATGAAACCCGGTGGAGGATAATATGTTGCAATAACGTAAGTGATGAGGACTTAATGGATGAATAGGTCATGTAAAATTCTCAACAGTTCATTTATAACAGTGAATGTCTAACGGACAGTTAGCTTAAACTTTATAAGCTTAAAGTTTTGGGATTTTAGAAGGTTTTTTTTATACAACAAAATTGTTATAATGAAATGCTTTACTGAAAATCCTCAGGAAAGGCAACAGCTAAAATGAAAACTGCAGAAATGCAAAAAGAGATCATTGTACTTGAGTAAGCCATCGAGTAAGAACCCATAAAATGTCGAGGCATTTATGATTTTATCAATATAGGAAGTAATAAATCTAACACCAATTGAGCATTTGGCAAGAATTTCAAGAATAGCGATGTAGTCAGATCAAGAATTTTTGCATCAATTTGCTGTAATTTAGCTGTGCAACAGAACCGCTATAACAAATCTACCTTTTATCTGGACTGTAATATACAAATATATGTGCAGTTCACAAAGAAATCAACAAAATTACTACTGATTAGCTCATTTGAATGCATACCTACTTGCAAGCCACGTCGGAGCTCTAAAGTCATGAAAAATGCAAATTTATTCTCCCATAGGAGGTTAAGAGCTTTCACCTACGTATCATGTTGAAGCAAGCAACTTCAGGGATTGGATGGCCAGGGGTTGCTGAGCGGTTTATAGTAAGCTGGTGCCAGAAAAAGGTTTTGGACTACAGAATAGTATATGATCAGTGGTAGAAAAGAGAGCTGCAAATAAAAGCATAATAATATGGTTGGGGAAGAGATTATGACACAGAATAGACGGTTAGGCTGGTTGCTGAATAGTTTATAGTCATCATTAACCATGTGAGATATTTAGTGAATTACTGAACTTTCTCTGTACCAAGTCTTCGGACCAAACTTTCATAAATCAAACCATATCGAACGGTTGTTAATAATAATGCTGTTATTGAATGAGACGAGAGAGGTAAGAGGTGGGAATAGTTTTGTTGGCATAGCTAATATTGAGAGAAAAATAAAAACACTACTAGGTCCATTTAATGCATTAAAATGCCCTCATCTGATTTTTATACTACCTGCCTAAACAACTACAGGGGGAGACTTGCAAATGCTACGGAGTTAAGAAAATTGATGTACTGTACTGTACTGTTCAGTATATCAGCATCTTCCGTTTCTTTGACAGTGTTGAGTGTAGCACGACATCTATCACGTTCTAAAATAACTGTCACCTACAATCGCCTTGGCTTAATACTGTCCAAGTGACTGCCTTCTTGTTAGTTTTAAGGATATGAAGTGAGTTAAAAGCTCACAATTATAGGTAACTTACTTAATACAATTGCTGAGAGTAGTATAAGATAACGAGTAAGAATTTTCAAATGACGTTTAAGATCATTTAAAAGATAAGGAATGGTACGAAAAATGAGAGATGGTGTAACTCAGTGGCAGAAAATGGACCAAGTTGATTAAATGAAACCTTTAAAAAAGCATATTAGGGCATTTAACATGTTCACCATAATACTCCAAAGGTGGAATGTATTATTCATAGCTCTATGTATTACCATCAGTTACCCCGTTACTTTTTATAGTTGTTAAATGATAACAGGTCAGCTGATGCAAAGCAAAAAGACGTCAGGGAGAAATATCTGTTACAAATGAATAACATGCATCACTATATGTTATGATTTGAAGATCTTTGACTGACTTAGGCTTATAATCAATTTTATATGTTCCGACCGCACTATTCTACCGGTATATACCGTATAAAGTTTAACTGTATGAGTTGGAATTAATATGAACTAACGGAACAGGATAGTAAAAAAATTATGAAAAAATAACATTGGTGTACACGGTGCCGCATCATCACAAATGTCCCAAAAATGACAAGGGTACAAAGTCTTAAGAGATAATGCAGAATTTAAGGATACTTAGTAAAACCCACAATTTTAAATGAATGAACTTGGGGGACTTGATGAACAAAATGATGACCTCAAAGATGGATCTAGAAAAAAGGGGGGTTCTAAAGTGATATGTAGGAATGGTTAGTGAAATGGTTATTACAATGATTTACAGAACTTGAACTTCAGCCTGCGATGCGATACAGCGAAAGAGCTACTGAGGGCCGAGGGAGACATACTGTAAATCGACTGAATATACTTACTCGTCTGCCCCAGCAGGGCAACACACGCCCGGAACGAAAAGGCTCTTGAAGCACACCGATTTCCTCAGGTTGGTGAGGTCAAGGATGAGGTCAGGGCAGTCACTGAGGTCCTTGCAGTAGCCCTGCCCTCCGCCTGGTGTGGTGCAACTCCTGACATTGTCCGACTTCTCCGCCTGCGGGTTGCTCGTTTCTTCCGTATTCCCAGGGAGATCTATCACTATTCGCCCGTCACCGAATGAAACTGCTGGTATAATAGTTTGCCCAACGGCGTTAGAAACCCTCTTTGCGATGGGAGCGAGAGCGTTGGTCAAGTTTTGTCCCAGGAACTGTCTGGAGAGGGCGTATGCTGCGTTGTCCACCACTTGCACGATGCCGTTTCCGTTCCCTCCCGTTCCGCCGAGTCCTTGGTTGTTGTCTCGGTTGGGTTGGAATAGCTGAACTGGGCGAGAAGGGTACTCAGCATCGTGGGGGTAGTCCGGGGAGTAATGGCTGTACTGTGGGTAGTCTTGGGAGTACAGGTTTGATCCAGTTTGTCCGTCGGCGTATTGGGAAACGACATAGTCATGGTAGTCTTGGTTTGTATAATAGTCTGGGTTAGGAGTGGAGGGGGAGTTCAAGCTACTAATTGCACCGGCTAAGTTGTTAATGCCATTGCTAATACCCCCTTGGATGTTGTTAGCGATTGTTTTAATGCGGCTGTGTCTCTGCTCGCCCAATACCCGCATGCCAAGTCGGTCGATGCCCTTGGCTGTCGACTTCGACACTATTCTGGCACTCTTTTGAATGCCCGACTCAATGACATCAATGCCCTTGTTAATGTAGGGGACAGCGGCGTTACTTACGTCGACAATCGTGTCCTCAATGGCGGGCATGACTTTGTTAACCACGAACTTGGATGTCGCCTGCAGCCCTTCGGCCGTGCGAACTACCACATGGTTGCCAGCCCTCAGTAGGGCGTTACCTACCGTGGGTGCCACATCTTCGGATATGCGCTCTGCCGCATAACGTACTCTTGGTACTACATGTCTATCCAATGTGGTGCCCAGGGCAGATATGCCTTGTTGGAATGACTTTCCAACAGTGCGCAACATGCTGTTGACGACTGCTGCAGTGTCAAAATAGCACAAAAAATCTAGTTGTTAGTAAAATCTAGAAGATACACAGATCTGGTCAGAGGTTCATGCTCCTAATGAATCATATTAACCTGAGCTTATCATTGCCGATAAACCTTACGTTTGAAATTACTTAACTTTTTTGTACATAGCATGGACAGGCAACACAATACTCATAAACCTTATGCAAGCAGGTTAGAAAAGTAAGCAATGACTCAAATTTACAATAATCTATAAATTTATAGGGTTCATAGACATAAATGATTGTCTTACGCAACTGTCATTTCTTCTAAGCACTGATTCTCTCTGCAAAAATATAATGACCGAGTGCTGGCTTTTGCTCACAGCCAGCTCATGAACCTCTGACAGACACCATTTAGACACAGTATCACAATAACGTCCTCCCTTAATTTTGTAAAATTAGACCATTCACAATCAGTAAGTGCAGGTCCCTTACTCAGTTGAGGAGTTGCACTCATCGGGTGGTAACATAAAACCATTTAATCAAGCTTCTCTCAGAGTCTGAGTTTGTTCTACTATAACAACAGATTTGCAAAATTTTATAACATTATTCATATTTTATTACTATCAAAATTAGTCTTGGCTAGAGCAATGACGAATCTCTTGCCAGTGTGTTTTATTTTAATCGGAATCAGTTTCACGAGGTTACATATAAGAGTGATCACAAAAATTTTACTTCATAAAATATTGTAGTTTTACAATTACTGCTAATTTAAATAATTCATGAGTTACTTAGAGACAATAAAGTGGTACCCAGAGGTGGAACTGTAACACTCATTGCAAACATCAGGTCAATCAAGGGAGGACGAGACATGCAAAAGCAGTTCAATCATTTTCTGAACTGAACATGGCTTAATAAAGCTTTTTTTATAGGCTAATTATTATGATTCATTTCATTGCCTGTTATTTTTCATGCACTATAACTAAGACACGACAGATTTACTTCAGCGTGAATTTTGATATGCAACTAAAAAAAGGCTTCCACTATGTAGTTTAGAATTTATTTACAAGTTTCTTCTTTCATAGCTTTAGATGCAAGGTGCTGTATTTGTACAGATTCTCCTGTAATACAGATGGAAGCGTTGGTGTTTGCATAAAACATTCAATACATAACTAATGTTTAATATGTTATTCAACACACATTTCTATAAGCAACATCCTTGCAGATGCGTGGTACACTGCGTGGCAAGCTACAACAGAACATGCACCTTGTGTAGTATGTATACACTACACTTTTATCTACATTCAAAATACCTTTATCTACTTTTGAACACTTATCTACATTCAAAACACTGCCACAACGTCTCTATTACTAAATCTGCATACTTTATTTATTTACATGATTTTTACGTACTTTTTTTTTTTTTAGGACGGTTTCACAACAGTTAGTAAGTCAATTATCAGTACAGACTTCTAATACCTTAAATATCCCCAGATGTGAAATTATTTCCTCAAGTTGTAGAGAGGCAAAATTCCTTGTCAATGTAGTCTAGTCCACAGGGGTACAATGATCCAAGAAACAAACGTCAATTAATTGAATTATATGCTCAAATATTATTCACACACAGTACACTGTGCGTAATGAAAATAAAATTCAAATAATTATTGAGAAAAAAGGCATGTGGATATACAACTGATTCGCAAATTAAAACTAAAACTTGAATAAGATTAATTCATATTAAAAATCTAAATTTACCAAAATGAATGCTTAATGTTCATCTAATTCACGCATGGATAACTTAATTCTGTAATTACTTTTACGTACTCAGTGACACTTAACCTAATTTGTCAGCGTACTTACACAACTGCCGCTTATCTCTCCCTGGATCTGGATCGGGCTGAGGATTCGGTGACGGGTTGGCTTCTGGAAGTCCAAGGCAAAATCCCACAACTGTGCAGAAAACCACCAGGGACACTCCTACTGTCCATCTCCGCATTTTCTGGGAAAATAAGAAGATTGAAGTCAGGATTGAATGCAGAAAAACAAAGAGTTGTTTAAACAAGACCGGTTCCAGAAGGCAAAATGTAAGAAATAATTATGATGGAAAGACATCAAATTGTATAAAACAAAAGGGTATCAGAAGCCTATAACATCCAACAACGTTTAGCAATATTCCCCCCCCCCGCCCCGCCCCCGCAAAAAAAAAAAAAAAAAAAAAAAAAAACTCTCTCTCTCTCTCTCTCTCTCTCTCTCTCTCAAAGAGTAGTATTATCAGACCACTGAGTTGCAAGAACTCTTTTAGGGATGGCCGGAAGGACTAGTTAATTGTTCGCACAAATTTATTTGTAAATTGAATTTTATCTAAGCGGTTGCAGGGCTGGAAACATTTTAGAACCGTTTCAAGAGAATATTTATTTTCGGGTAACATTCCTTTTAAGTGTGTGGTTTTTACAATGCAAGCTTCTTGGACGTTGATATTTTTGCCATTCAGTTAAAATATACTTTATAGGTACTTGTGTTCTGACATAAGTATCTATAAAGTATATCACAAGCTGGCGGGGCGGGGGGGGGGGGGGGGGGGTGGGGGGGGTCGGGTGTTACATGGCGTGCACATTAAAAAGCTGTGTTAGATTACTATGTCCTATTCTTAATATTGTTAAGAGTATTTGTCTTCTATTATTTCTTGAAGGTGAAGGCCATTCTCTAACGGTGTCTTTAACAGTCCTTATCTGTTCGTTGTGGGCGTCATTTCAGTCTCGTTGCCATGTACATGTAGCCGATCTTCGACTGGAAGATGAAATTGAAAGACTCAGCAGAATTGATTGATTACATAACGAAAACAAAATCCCTGATTCACTTCGAAATCTAATGTAGGATCAAAACCTGATAATACTCATGTCGTCCATTTCAGCATTTTATACGAAAAAAAATTGTATACAGAAAAGTTAATTACTCCATACAAATATATTAATACCGTCACAAAAATAACATATCTAAAATAAGTCATTAAAAACATATGCAAATCCGTTTATTAGTCTATTACTTGTACACCATTACACCATTTCCATTCCCTTCAATTTACTTTAGGTAAAGTTGCGCCATAGCTGCATATGTAAAGTTAGTTGCTCGTGCCATCGACCCTCACGTTAACTACGTCGAAGGCGCCAAGTAGGATCCCTAATATTATAAAAGTTGTGGGCTTCAGTTTTCTCAATGTGAACAACATCAAACATATATATATATATATATATATATATATATAATATATATATATTATATATATATATATATCACATATATATATATATACATATATATTGGATACAAATAGTATACATATATAATATATATATATATATATATATCATATATGATATGTATATATATATATAATATATATATATATATATATATATATATTATATATATATATATATATATATATATGTTTGATGTTGTTCACATTGAGAAAACTGACGCCCACAACTTTTTTATTATTTTAGGGGTCCTACTTGGCGCCTTGGACGTAGTTAACGTAAGGGTCGATGGCACGAGCAACTAACTTTACATATGCAGCTCAGGCGCAACTTTACCTAAAGTAAATTGAAGGGAATGGAAATGGTGTAATGGTGTACAAGTAATAGACTAATAAACGGATTTGCATATGTTTTTAATGACTTATTTTAGATATGTTATTTTTGTGACGGTATTAATATATTTGTATGGAGTAATTAACTTTTCTGTATAAATTTTTTTTCGTATAAAATGCTGAAATGGACGACATGAGTATTATCATGCTAAGATCCTATGTTGAGAATATATATATATAATATATATATATAATATATATATATATATATATATATATATATATATATATATCTATCCATATGCACTGGATAATCACCGTGTACCAGTCAAGCTTTCGAAAAACGAACAAACAATAGCGGTGAAAATGCACGATGAAAAATGCGAGTCCACTTTTGTTTTCATTTTCCAGTCTCCATCAGCACTTTCCCTTATGGCGTTGGATGCATCCAGTTTGCCCTCAGGGGCGTTTTTTCATTGTGAGAGCGAAACAATTACGCTCGTTATGTGCGGTAATGATTCTTAGGTTGAGAGAGAAAAAAGAAACGGTTTCAGTGGTGGTTCTCAGGTTCATGAAAACAAACTATTGCAGTGGTAGTTCTCTGGCATATGAAAAGAGCGAAAGCTGCCCTCGTATTTTATGGGGTCATGTTCTAGCTATAACATACGCGTTTCTTGCTGTCGTTCGTTTCTTTGGATCAAAATCGCACAGTTCCAGCACGGACTCTTGGTCAAAAGACCAACCCGTGATGCAGCATATGAAGCAATCGTATTTCAATACGTGGAATGAAAATGTACAATCATACAATACCAATGAACATCGATATTACATTGCAGGAGCGATCACACGATATATATATATATATACATATATATATATATATATATTCTATATATATATATATATATATATATATTTATATGTATGTGTGTGATAAACAGGCCTATTCACAGAAAACGCATCAATGAAAAGTGAACGCTAGCGTGATTTTATGCACATAGCAAAAGTGGAGTTTAGGGAGAAGTCAATCCTTCAGTAAATATCAACTTTCGAATTCTGAGAAAACGGTCACTCTTCCTCGGCATTGATTACCGATTACACTTCATTTAGAACAAAATTCGTCAAGTTTTGTTCAGTATAAATCATATATTCTACCAAGCAATTTTATTTCTGTTCACTTCTAGCTCTCCTCATATTAGTAACTCGAGTTTTTAAGATTGCTCCTACAAGAATGGTTGCACATGCCGGATAATAATAATAATAATATAATAATAATAATAATTAATAATAATAAAATAATAATAATAATAAATAATAATAATTAATAATAATAAAATAATAATAATAATAATAATAATAATAATAAAACCTTCACTGACCTCAGTTTCATGCGTAATTTACTAAAGCCTGCTTCCCTGTTTTGCTCGTTTCTTACAAATGTGTGCATGTTGAGAAAAACCGCAGCAGAAATGAAAAACAGTAATAATAATAATAATAATTTATTTCACCTCTCCCAGTTTCAAACACCAATTCAATTTTCCTTTCATAAGTTAAAATCTCGTTCCTTACTGCCGTTAGGCTGCTATGTCAGTATCATGGTAAAACAGCGAAGTTCCTGGCCCATTTCACGCGATATTAATCGGTTCGGGGAAAGCGGAAATCCTTTCCAATCTTTGCTCGTAAACCGTAGATTCGTCACGTACTTCGAGGCTTTATTTTGTAATGAATCTCCACATTAAATAGCTATGCTTCTACTTTTTCCAAGAGTCACATATATGCATGTACATACGATCCAGATTTCCAGGGAAAGATGTCCGATCACACTTTTTATTCTAAAGCCGACGTTTCACATCACATGATGCATTGTATGTATGTATGTATTTACATATGCATATATGTGTATGTGTGCGAGTGCGCGTATACGTATGCATGCATATATATATATATATATATATATATTATTATATTATAATCTATATATATATAATATATATAGTATATATATATATATATATTATATATATATTACGCGGGTTATGCCTCCGTTTTATATCACTTATAAATTACCTCACACAACGACAAAATCAGACTTTTGAAATATATTGTGCAACACTCTAGTTATTGTCATTTTTGTCAAACGATATTGCATTATTTATGTAGTGCCACATGGGTGTATCCAAACCTCTTCTACCATACCAAAACATGGAGAGAGAGAGAGAGAGAGAGAGAGAGAGAGAGAGAGAGAGAGAGTTGTATTATTTACAAATTTACGAGTAGCCCGAGTTTCCCTCAACAGTTGGGCGTAAAAAAAAAAAAAATTGCTATTCGGGCCAACAGGTGCGTGGGCTGTTTTAAGGTCCAAAAGAATCTGAATAATTTCTTCGGTAACCAAAAGGAACAAGTCCAGCCGCCGCCTTCGAGTAACATATTGGTAGGACTTCCCTCTTCTCCTAAGACTTCGGAAGAAGACCGTTTGAGAGAGCTACTATAATATTCTTAGTTTTAGATAATATTTTAAAACTTCATATCACACTTTCTAGGTGACAAGTTACACCCTTCCTAATTTGGGGCAGTTTTACAGGGTTTCTTATTATATTTCAGGCATTCACCATTAAATTCTTTATTTTCTGGTTGCTATGTATGGCTTTCGGTAAATCTAGAATTTCTCATAATAAAAGTGAAAATTAATTTGTAACATCTAGTTAATTTCATTAATTGAACCCGCAAAGCATTATTTTACGATAAAACAAACTTGGAGATCAGATGAAAAAGGGAAAACAAAGAATGACGCAATCAGTGACTTCATGAATAAAAAGAGAAAAGGAGATATTCAGCGATTCGTTTTCAGCTTTCTGCTGCCCTGGTGAAAGTGGCTTGCACAAACAATCAAGGATGACGATCACCGCGCGAGAGAAAACATCGGCTGTTCTCAGAAACCGACCCATGTTCTCCAAGTGATTAGAAGACGCGTACCAGAGTACTAAGTTCTGTTCCTTCGCAATTGGAGCTTGCGTCACAAGAGTACGTTTTTCGGCATCTTTTACCATCTAGCACCAAACCTTGCACTGCGCAGCCGCTACAGTTTTACCACCCATATTGACCATTTGAGAAACTTTGCTAAGCTGCGAACATCACTGTAACACCCGAAGTCAGGCTGCTTCAGCTCGTGTGACACCGATCTCGAGTGCATGGGCGACTTCTAATCTGCCTCCAGTAATGGCTACTCAGGGTAAAGTTTGGCCGCAGCAGACTGAAGAGTACCGGGAAAAGCTTTCATGTGACCCTATCTTGATTCACTACACCTGTGGGCGGTACTGGAATCCGCCGATAATGGCAGATTCTGTGTGGCCCCCGTCCTATTTTTCTTATATGAAATATAGCTCTCTATAATTCAATTAGGAAAAGGTACCATAAATAATCTATTTTCTGTTCAAACTCATAACTGAATTTAATAATGTAAAAAAATTATTAAAATATTTATGAATTTTTTGGAGACGTGATACTCACTCATTGCTATATTTTTTGTTGGCTCATTTAATGTGTAGTTCAAGAATGCATTTTCCTCTCGTGGGATATACACGGGTCTCTCCCGTGATAATTTCCCCACGAGCGCCAGGAAATATAATATTAATGATGCCACCCCAACAATTAAAGCAAGATCTGCGTTGCATCACTCGAGAAAGTAATGCAGCGAGAGGGTCGTGTTACAATGGGAGCATTATTCTAACGTCACTCTTTCTTAGTGCAATTACATCTTTTATTCCTTGATTCATCTATTGTATATTGATTTGTTATTATCTTCGCTTCCTTAGTTTTTTCTTATCATAAGCATTCCACTCTGTGGAAACCTGCTTATAAGTTACTGATATCTTGAACTATCAGTTTGAATGTCTAATCGTCCGAATCAGCTACACAATGAGTGGTCGGTCTTGTATGGATAAAAAAAGAGAGAATAAAGATGAATATTTATAGTAATTCAAGCAATAATCGCCATGAGAGAGTTCTCCTCCAAAACCAACCCCCAACCGTTTTTTAAAACTTTGAATCTCAATTCACTCATTCAGTCCATTGGCTCTTCAGGTCTCAATAATGTCCACTTTCTGACGTAACCAGACCCCGACATGTCCCTACTTTGCTCAATCTCAACCCAGTTATAGGGATCTACGACATCCATTGTAAGTAGTCTCTCCAAGACGTTTTTTTCCCACCTTCATCTGAGTCTTCTACCTTCCACTGAGCCTTCTGTCAGCCTCGTCGTAATCTTCTATTCCCAGGTCTACTAGTCTTAACTTTCCTGTCACTCCTCGAGGGTATTCTATGGTCAACGCGCCAAGACTGTCATTTTCCCTCTCATGATATCAGATGTCTAAACCCCATCCTTTGTCGCACAGGCACACACATGTGCCAGCGCGTAGGCACGTAGACACACACCTGTCGTGTCATTTCAACCGCACCAATTTTCACTTTCCATATCACAGGTGGCGGATGCGGAAGACATTATATTATGGAAGGGGGTATGGTGCCGCTAGTCCGAATTGAGGAACCCAACTGGTCAAGTTTTTACAACTACCAGTTTTAAAAACTAGAAACAGTAACTGCACGAACATGGATTTTGTTTATGAAAATGTATATTATATAAATATATATATATATAATATATATATATTATATATATAATATATATATATATATATATATATATATATAATATTCAGTAGTTAATTTTAGTACAATGGGGTATTTAAGCAAATCCAAATAAAGTCTTATTCACATAAGTACTATCTATAAAGACAGTAAGCTTTCACTTGGTATAACAGGCCTCATCATAATGAAAAAATGAAAAAGAATCTCAGAACAAAAGATGGTTAACAAATTCGAAAAGATTGACGAACACAAAACATAAAAAAGAAATGAGTCAACAAATCGTAGCTGCATTGACGATTTGACAAATACAAATGAAATATATAAATTAACAAATACACAGAATATATGATTAATTAAAAAATAGAATATTTTGGTGAACATGATTACCTTCCCGTCCCCTCATGAACAATTCGACTGTTATCTTCATCCGAAGTGTTCCAGCCTACTCCGATTCTACAGTATAGTCATTCTTTTATTTAGGTGCGAATGCACTGCTTTCATCTGGATTGAGCACTTTTTCTTTTCCTCTCCCCCCACCTTCCCCCCAATTCCCCGCAACCCTATCTAACCCCCACCACAACTAAAAAAATTTGGGATGACGGAGCCCAATTTCATTCCTCGGGTCTGGGTTACACCGCCTCAGTGATATAACCTCTCAGTCATATAAGAAAAAAAAATATGCTTATAATCTGGAAGATATTAGATACTTTACCCAGAATCTAAGCAGAGGTAAGATTTCCTTCTTTTTTCTTTTGGACCTTTTACAGTGCATATCTGAATGTATAATGCTTGAACACACACACACTATACATATATATCATATATATATATATATATATATATATA
>NC_061104.1:27215478-27232978 GCF_015104395.2 Macrobrachium nipponense
ATATATATATATATATATATATATATATACAAGGTGTAGAGAGTATGACCCCGTATATATATATATATATATATATATATATATATATATATATATACTATATATATATATATATATATATATATATATATATATATAAGAAAAAACTTAGAAAATCATAAAACTGAATTGGATATCAATAACGAGCCTACTTGAATTTCGCTGTTTTGATTATTATCTGAGAGAGAGAGAGAGAGAGAGAGAGAAGAGAGAGAGAGAGAGAGAGAGTCATGTACCCAAAAGAGAAAGGATCAAAATTACCCTCTGGTAAAAGTGAATTGCCCTTACGAAGAAAGTACGATGGGCTGAAAAAGATAAAAAATGACAGTTCCCCCAGTTCACTGCACCGTCATATAACCAAAAGTGCCACGGTTGCCTATGGGACCCATGTACCCACACACAGCCTCTGTAATGCAATCAGATCCTAGGGCACATACCCAGGGCACTACCCGTCAACTTTCTCTTTCCTTACGACGTCACTCTCAACATTTCCCGGAGATGGAAAGGCGCCAAGATGGAACTGAATATGGGAGGGAGGGAGGGCAGGAAGGAGGAAATATTGGAACGAAGTTGCTGTCGGCGGTTTTCTCTATAACGGAACGTACTCGCTCTCTTTCTCTTTCATGGTAGGGGCTGAAATTCTTTTATGTTACTGATGACGAAACGTTCGGCTTTTTTCTTCTTTAACTATGAAACGATGAAAGATCACCTTTGTGCTCGCCACTGTTGCATGATTACGTAGTATATACTAAACCATTAACAGCTTATTTGAAAATAAGATTTCATCGCACAACACTGTTCTTACTTCAAGGAGAAAAATAAAGAAAACGATCCATCAATCAAACGAGCGAACAAGCTTGACATTTCAATGCTGAAGGTGCATAAATAAATAATTAAAATAAATAAATAAATAAAAGGTATAAAAAACACACGAGCGAAGCAAATCTCCCAAACAAAGTTTGTGGTCGAAAATACTAAACTTTCGAGAAAAAAGAAGAGTTAAAGAAAACTCCAGCGCCTTAAAACTCCCCCGGGGCGAGTTTCTAATGGCTGGATGAGACGGTCCCAAGCTAGAATTGAGTGGTGCTCTAGAGACTGGACCTTAAATGACATCGTAAGGACTGTGGTTACCGCCAAGTGATCAGATATAACTTGCAAATATAATTTAAGTGTGCTAAATTTCTACATTATGAATATATATATGTCGATAAGTAGACAGATCGAGAAAGGAGGAGCACCTAAAACCTCATTGCAAATCTTGCTTAGTGACTGTCTGAAATTATAATTTTAAGTCTTATGAATTATACACATCTGGTAACGAAGTACGGTTCAGGAAGGCAAATAATAATAAACATGAATAATTTAATGATGATCATTAGCACCATAATCCCACAGACTGCACTTTGAGACATGAATAAAATACTGACGACAATTTCGATTTAATTTTAAAGTGTTTCTTTTAGCCATCTCAGCTTATTAATGATCTGATCACCACACCCGGGTCATCAGCCTAAAGATTAACCTTCGTCTAAATCAAAGATACTCTAGTGTACTCCAGGATTAATTTCTATAGTATCTTTGGTCCCAATAGTTGCCCTTCGCGATTTATACGAAAATCGGTCGTTATTTCAATCAGACTCCTTTTCAGGCGCCTTTTCGTTTATTTACTCGATTTGCCACCTTAAAAATGTGGACTGACAGACCTCTGGTGGAAATTTCCAAAAACTTCGTGAAATCTTAAAAAAAGAAAATTCTCTCTCTCTCAAAACAGCATAAGAATAAAACCGAACATAGGCCAGTAATATCCAGTGCGTGGCCCAAATGGCTGGTCTTCTGACGTAAAACCAATCGTTTTAAATGAACAGTAAGGAATCAACATATATCTATATACCAACTATTATAGCCAAACTATAAGTTTGCATATGTAACAAATCATTATAATTTTGTAATGCTTAGAGAATTATTCAAGTCCAATTTATCGTTTCTTTTAAGTATCTGGCTACGGATATAAAAAAAAAAAAAAGAAAGAAAGAGAAGAACTATTTGCAATTCATGACATAGGATCGAGGGAGATTGCTTGAGCGATATTTGCATATGCAACCTAGATGAACGCTCGAGGGGAAAGCGCAAGTACGTACAAACCGAACCCACTACGAGTACCAAAGAACGGCGCTGAAGAAGCGCGTCTGGTGGTGGGGTGTGGGATGGGTGTTACCCTACCACAGGTGGAAGGAGGAATAACTACGGGGGCGGGTGTTATACCGAAGAGGATTGCTAGGGGGGAAGGGGCTAGGCGGATTTCTTGTGGGGAAAGGCTTGTTATTAAAGACGAAAGTCAAGGTCTGAGGTGTACAGTTGTTTTATTAGACCCACTTTTTTTTTTTTTTTTTTTTTAACTATGTCCTGCAGTAAAACTTGAACTCCTTACTTAGCTAGCCGCAAGAAAAGTATTACTGTAATTCAAGTTATTTTGGTCTTGTAAAATATAGTTCCAAAATTAGAAGATTCAATGCCAAGGCTGTGCAAACTTTGATAAAAAAAAAGTATTTTTTAATGAAGTTTGATTAGTATTCGTTACGTCAATAAATCAATAAAGACGTGGTTCCTTATTTGAGATTTTCTATCTATAGAAATGGGATGCTGATCAAGAATAACGAATCAGAAGATAGTTAATAAGAAAAGAAAAAAATAAGAGAAAGAA
Organism: Macrobrachium nipponense; assembly: GCF_015104395.2. NCBI lineage: Eukaryota > Metazoa > Arthropoda > Malacostraca > Decapoda > Palaemonidae > Macrobrachium > Macrobrachium nipponense. The sequence goes on from NC_061104.1 coordinate 27,218,219, forward strand.
AAGAAAGTCTCATAAAGAAGGAATACAGACCTATAGAAATGAGGTTGCTTCATCCCCTGAAGTTGTTTTGGCTGGACTCCCGATTTCTCTGGGTCCTGTATGGGATACTTTTACCCGAATAATGTAATATTCTCACGCACACATGCATATGTATATACTATATACATACATACATAACATATATATATATATATATATATATATATTATATATATATATATATATATATATATATATATATATATATATATATATATATATATATATATATATATATATATATATATATATATAATATATATATATAATATAGTATATATATATATATATATATATATATATATATATATATATATATATATATATATATATATATATATATATAAATATATGTGGGGGTAATGGGTCATGACGAGGCCCTAAAAAAGCGCGAAGATTATGATGCCGAGAGATACAAAGGATGATTAATAAACAATATTTTCTTATTTTCTGAGGCATTTTTACTCATTTGAATACAACGAGTTTTCACCTGACGTTCTGCGTTCAGTCAGCCGTTCACTTAAGGAAAGATTCACTTTCCCCATTAGGACTCTCTCTCTCTCTCTCTCTCTCTTCGACAAGTGAAATTTCGTAACTAATGATGCTTAAACCAATGAGATGTATCAGAACTGTTTCATGTTTGACTCTTCTGGCTTCTACTGCTCATGATGTGGACTTATATTTATCTGATTTATGGTTAGTCTTTATTTTTTGGATGTTTAATAATACGTCTTTATGATAATAATAATTCTCCGCCTTAAGCGTGTCTTACAAGCAAGGACCGAGGACTAGTTGAAAACAAAAATACAACTAATCTAAACAAGAGCTACTTATAATCACCAACTGCTATACACCAAGTAGTGTTCCTTCAAACAAATTTGTTCAGGGCTCGAACGACTAAAGTTTAACCCAATAAACTTGTGCGTCATACTTCACGAAGTGAGGGTTGGTTCTCTGCAAGTCACGGCCGACGGATTAACACCATCTGTTGTGGATATTGGGACCTAAAATGATCTTATTAAAGACTTTGCGCCTTTACACACATGTATGCCTTAACGCACGCGTGTATGTACATGTATGTTTGCATACAAAGTCCGTGCAAGTCGGAATTCAACAGATTCATGTGTGAAGTGTTTGATGAACTGTTGATGTTGTATAGGTGTAAAAAGCGGGTACTGTGAAAGTTGTACACAGTTGGTTTATCCTTGAATTTAGGGGATATATATATATATAAAACTGGGGTGGGCATCAAGTTCCACTGAAACAAAATGTGCCGCTGTCAATTATGGCCACATGGTTGCTGAGTAACTGTGGTGGATCACAGCCAGGGTAGAAACGGGCATGGGACTAGCAGTTTTATCCAAGCTGAGCGGCAGAAAGTTCTCTCTCTCTCTCACATACATCTAATGATACAAAATAAACAAACAGTTAATTTGTTTATTTAGATTGAACCGAGACGGGTAAAGCCACTCGAATTTGTTACTATATTAACAAACAATAAACAAAACTTCATTTTACCAATATTAACTCCACGACGTCATACTACCTTAGGGCGTACACAATTACCATATTAAGCAACAAGCTCCAAAGAAAATAGACTAACAAGAATAAAAAAAAAAGTACTCACTCGAAGCCTTGACCCCAATAGCGACAATTGCCGCGCTGAAACCAGCAAAAATAACTATTTTTAGAAAAGCGGTGTTCTGCCACAGGGTTTTTTAAATGAAGTGCAAAAAGGAACCATATACACCACTCTCCAGTATTTTTATCCATTTTGATCGCATGTTTATCCAACCTAATACATTTTTTTGTGCTCCAAAGCATGCATAAGACACTCGTGGTCCTCGTCAACTTATTGTTATTATTTGGGGGCAAACCCTCTTTTAAAGATGTTCTGCTGAAAAGAAAGGTAGGATCAATGGAACAGATTTTATACCAGGATTTTTTGGTTCTCCTAACTAGTCCCGCCTCTTCAAGGCTGTTATCTGCTATAGATATTATAAGAGCTGACCGATGTGCTTATTCAGAATTGCTGCCTTTCTCTTGATCCAGACGGTGGTCCGAAGTTCGATTCTCGGCCCGGCCAACGCGGGATCAGAGGAATTTATTTCTGGGGATATAAATTAATTTCTCGATATAATGTGGTTCGGATCCCACAATAAGCTGTAGGTCCCGTTGCTAGGTGTCCAATTGGTTCCTAGCCACGTAAAAATATCCAATCCTTGGGGTCAGCCCTAGGAGAGCTGTTAATCAGCTCAGTGGTCTGGTTAAACTAAATATACTTAACTCTTAATCCAGATTATGGACATCGGCCAGCTCTTAGCAAATATCAGCCTTAAAGAGAAGAGAATATTAAGGAGTGGAAAGACCTTATTTAAAATAAATTCCAGAGAGGCTTCCATTCTTTTGAACAGAACAAATTATTATATTATTTTTAGGTTTTCTTGGCGCTGGCTTCCTTTTTTAATTACAAAGAACAATTATATTCCAATTGCTCTGAATGATGAGGCATTTGTCTAATAATGATAATTATAATGCAATTACACATTTACTCTCATTAATCATATGTAAAAATTTCAGGATCAACAGAATTCTTGAGATTTTCATAAAAGACACCATGGTCAACTTGATTCCAGCTGAGACCAGTGCTGAATTCTTAATCACAGAAATATGAAATTAATAACCTAATGCAAGATTTCAGCTAAATTTAATAGATCCTCTGAAGTAGTACTGGGTCAATAGGGATACAATTTTTCCCAGAATTATTTCATGGTATCCATAAAAGAAGTCCAGACGGAAGGGCTATCTAATTACAGACAAAGACTATACATGGGGGCGCGCACGCACGCACACACTATACACACACACACACACACACACACATATATATATATATATATATATAATATATATATATATATATATATATATATATATAGTTTGTGTTATTTGCCCTTGAAGGGAGGGACTCGAGGTATTAGCTTGTTTGTTTGTTTTTATGGTGTTTTTACTTTGCATGGAACCAGTGGTTATTCAGCAACGGGACCATTGGCTTTACGTGACTTCCGAACCACGTCGAGAGTGAACTTCTATCACCAGAAATACACATCTCCCACACCTCCATGGAATGCCTGAGAATCGAACTCGCGGCCACCAAGGTAGTACACCAACACCATACCGACCACGCCGCTGAGGCGCTCCAGGTATTAGCATTCTTGCTGTCAGCAAGGCCTTTATAATGAGATTGTTAGGCTCGTGCCCTTCTGAACTATTGCTGCTGTTAACTGCAAGGTACCGAATTCACGTCGCAGGTTATAAGAGGACAATAGATCGACCTTGCGCTAGGCGGGCGTCCTTACCACTGGAATATAATAAAGCAGCGTCACAGTAAAAAAAAAATAATAATAATAAATAACACCATGCAACCTCGCCCCTCGAATAATCTAGAATTCCTAACAGTCAAATACTGTAGTTTTCAAACATTCCTATAGTGGCAACAACATTCCGGGGCTTCACGTAATCTCGAATAAATGGATGCATTGTGCGAAAGGACTAGGGAAAAGCAAACAAATTTGTCTAGGCACACGTCTTGTAACTTCGGTGCCTCCTTAGTTTTCGAATGGTTCTACCTAGTAGCCGAGCTTCAGCGAGACAGAATAGACCGCTGATCTGAGAAAGAAACAGAGCTATGGAGAAAAAAAAACAACGAAAGACCTGTTGTAATTATAAGCATAATAAGAATGGAATTAATAAGCTACACTGAAATACTCCTCTTAATATTTATCATAGATGAATAGGAATTTTTAATGCGTAAATAACACTCTATCGTCATGCAAGATGTCTTCCAAGTATTCAATGTCTTCGTCAATATCTTTAATGGATGTGAATTCATTTGCCCGAGTGTATCAACAGCTGTACTAAGATCAAATACAACCAAGGAACCACGCAAAATGTAATTTCCTATATGTTGACTGACTCCAGGGCATAACTTGAACATTCTTCCAGCAAATAACTAGTTTAAGAATCACATTTCTGGCATTTTGGACAAATTCTTAACAGATGTTTATGAAATTGAATTCTGATAGTCTGGTGCACCTTTCAAAAATTATACTCGGAAGTCGTATAATATACTTTCAACATTATATCAGCAAATCATGAAAAACTTTCTTACCAACTAATTCAGTTATTGTAAGCTTATCAGTTGCAATGCACAATCGGTCTGTTCGTCTTTTCACATTATAAATCTAGATTCAGCATTATATTTTTGTATCTAAGAAATTCAAAAAAGCTATCCGGTCATTCCTCACCGTAACTATCAAGGGACGTTTCTCTAACACTGCCACTTAAAATATCATCTTGAAGGTAATACTAATTGGTCTTCTTAATCAGATAATTGTTCTAGTTCATGACTATTCTATAATCTTCCCTTTTCACCTCCACATTGTCCACTGAACCAAGACGACCTAACTGTTGTAGGTTTCCTTCAACGGATGATTATTCACTTTTATCCGGCTTACTGTAAACATGAAGACATTCCACACAGTTAACACTGCTATTCTACATTATCGCGATTGCAAGATATATCAATATTCCCTTTTACTTTCCCTGTCACTTTCGGAAACAGAAATACACACGCACCCGCACTTTTCCATTATATACAAACTAATAATCTGCATTTGCAAAACCAATCATATATCTTGAAATATACTCAAGTGCAGCAATAAATTATCGCTTATCCAAGCATATAGAAAAACTCAAGCAAGTTAATATCTTTAATGACCCGAAATCTCTCGGTAGAAAGCATCAGATAAAATAACAGTTATAAGCTAAGTACCTACGGCTGCTTGCATCAGACTGCTAAAGATGGTTTTCATGTGCAGTGACCCTTGGTATTATAAAAGGCAGGGGCGTTCAATCTGTACTTAAACCCTAATATTAATTATCTCAATATTATGCAACACTCTTTCCAATACTGTTGAAGTGTAGCCAATACACAGTGAATAAGTTAAATTTCCGCAAACGGCCAAGTGTGTCTAATCAGAAAGTGAAAAGCTGCCCTCCAGCCAACATGTAACATAAGAAGGGAAAACCAACAACATGTAACATACGTAAGGGAAAAACAAGGAAAAGGCATCTTTACGGGAACAGCAAAGGCTGTTCTGTACATCTCATACATGTGAAATAGCTTTCTAAATGCGTGGTCAGTACCGGTAGGTAGTTAACTTTCCCCTTCACAAGCAGCGCGTTATTCTCCTGTTAGACTTTGGCAAATCCTGCATAACTATGTTTCCGGAACAGTTAGTCAGGAACCTATGGCCGCTATTTTTCTCTTTTAAGTAATTGCCTTGCTCTTCATATCTGAAAACCTACAAGAATGTCTCTTTTATATTTCATAAATGCTCTGTCCGTATGATGTATCCGTGCACACTGTTAATTTTGTAAGATTCCTTTGTCTTTACGTACGAAAGGCATTCCTTCGAGGCAAGCGTTTCTTAAAAGTTTGCCAGTCATCTGCACTGCTCTGGCATATATATAAAAAAACCGTTATACGAGAGTAATATCCTCTTAGGTACTTTGTCAATATGACTCAGCCAGTTATACTTTCTCTCCTGTGTAAAGCGGAGACACTTTGGCCTGAGACCTTATAAGGACTCTACTTTCCTAGCTCATGTGTTTTGCTTTGCTGTTTAAGGCACGGTCCTTCCTGCAAGGCTAAAATCTTCATAATCATCATAGCGCTTCATCAGCACAATGCAGTAACTTCCACTTTCTCCCGCGTAAAGCAGCGTCAAATTGCCTTATTCCAAGAGTTGTTTTTTCCTTTAAATTCATGTGGGCGACACAACACACAGGGCTTTGTGGGACAAGGCAGTCAAGCTGGGAGACAAGTAATGTAGCTACGTCTGTCGAGCAACAGGTGTGCTCGATTATGACCACTATTTGTGAAGAATTTCCCTTTTTTACCTACCGCAGTCAGTTCATTCAAATTAGGTCTGCTATTCTAATGAATAAACTGTTTATCCGGCAGCATAAACTTGAGAAATTGTGAGAGATTACAAATCATTATAAATAAACTAATCTCAACTTTCAGCAGACCTTAGGAGTGCAATTCGAATAACTCATGGATCAGAGAATGGCCTATGATGTGACACCATAGGATTGGTGGTTATAGAAAAGTTTTTGGTTATTTGTGTACTGAACTTGTAACAAGCCTTAAGAGTACAAAGAACCCCCCACTAGTAGTAATAATACACTAGTTAGCAGATAAGTGTCTTTAATATGCATCCTGATAGTAACTAAATTCACCAAAAGATATAAATAACATTTGACAATTAACTAATTTTCTACCAAACAGGTTTCATCTTCTTTATGACACCGATATACTGGGCAACCCATAATGTCCAGGTTGGTTTTAACTGCTGTCGTAATTCACTGAGAAAGTCTCATTATCATTAAGGAGGTAATGATCTTCCTAATGATCTCGTAAAAGTGCAAAAAATTACGAATATTACAAACAAGAACTGGTTAACGCGCCTTTGAGTGATTATTAAATGTATTTTCCACACGTGAGATTAATCTTTCTCTCTCTCTCTCTCTCTCTCTCTCTCTCTCTCTCTCTCAATCTCGTCTCATTCTCTCTCTCTCTCTCTAATATATATATACCTATAATTAAACACACACACACACACACAAACACACACACACATATATATATATATATTTATATATTATAATATATAACATACATACATATATAAATATATATATTAATATATAAGGAAAATATAATATATATATATATATAATATATATATATATATATATATATATTACAGGTATATAAACATATATAGTATATTTATAATAGGCACATATCTGTATAATTATATATATCAACGGATTTTTTAGTTCCTTATGCTTTTACGCTTATTCCATTCGCTAAATTAAACTTACCTAAAAATATGCTAAAGAGGCATTAATTATATATCATATATAATATATATATATATATAATATCTCTAATTAATACCAGGTAATATATATACATATCTTGTTATATATACAACAGAGTCTGGTATAAATTTATACACGAATTTGTTAGTTACCCTTATTCTTTTACGCTTATTACATTCGCTAAATTACCTTGCCTAAAAATGCTGCCTAAGAGGCATTAATTAAATGAAATTATCACATTAACTTCAAGTGATGGCTGCAAGTGACATTACGACATCCTTCCCTTCTTCTACGGCGGAAGCAGCTAATTAATTTATTTTACTGGATTTTTAAAGTGTTAATTATATGCAAGAGAAAATAAATGTTGGACTTTTAACACTTTCTCCAACTAAAGTGAAACGGACAACGATTTTTTTTTTTTTTTAACTACTCAAGAGTGTAATTTCTGGATCGCTGGAAAAGTGGATGTCATTTCAAAATGGTTGCTTTGTATAGTTTCTTGCCCACTCATTGCAGAAAATTAAATGATACTGATTTAAATAATCGTGCAAATTCCCCCATAATAATAGTGAAATATTCTTTTTATTGCGTACACGTAAAGCATCAATCATAAGTGAATCGGGAAGAGGAGTCACCCACCATAAATGAAGTCCAAAAGACACCGACGAAAAAAAAAAAAGTTGTGATAATGATTACCGTAGTAGCCAAAGAATTTACACATACATGAAAATACACAAACACATAAAAAATCAACAAGTAATTAAAAGATTAAAACAAACAAAACAAAATAAAATAATAAAAAAAATAAGAGCAAAAATCACTATCTCGATTTCAATGGGTTTCTCACGCGCGATCAGAACATAAAAAGATGACAGTTCTAAGCAAGATCTTTAGACATTGAGTTTAGATAATGACTTCAGGTCGGAAGACCGATCCTTTCATGTGTGTGCGTGTATTGTTTATAAAGTAACATTTCTTTTAGTTTGAAGGATTTCAAAATCCTTTTTGAAGGACACCTAAGGAAAACAGATCAATTTTTATCTGGCAAAAGTACCCATCTTCAATCGAGATATGTTCTAGATTTTGTTTCTTCCTAGTTTCTATGGGCTTTAGATTATTTTTACCTTTAATTATTTTAATTCTTATAATTGTCGACTTTTACTATGGTCATTTAGGTTCTGAATGCAATTTTGCAACTTATTTTTAACAACTGAGAATGACCCAAGAACGAGTCGAAATATGTACTATAATAAAAGAAAAATTATATAGCTCCTTTAAGTGTTAAATTTGAATTTTTTATCTTGCCGCGATTCATGTGAGGCTAATAATACACTCAGATAATGTCACCTGGAAACAGATTTTAAGACAAGCATTCTTGACGACCTGAACCGCAGACTAGTGAGAAACTGCAACATAAGAAACTCATGAAGCCCAATTAGACACTGAATGAAGTAAACTGCCTCAATGGTCATCAGGTAAACTCCCCAACAAGGATATCTGTCATCTCAACAACAACAACAACAATAATAATAGTAGTGTAGTAGTAGTAGTAGTAGTAGTAGTAGTAGTTAGTAGTAGTAGTAGTAGTTTATTGCAGTGTAACAAATTAAGACGTTTAAAAGATTTATTTCCAAACAAAATGCTATTTGGATTTAACAGATAACCAAGAAGATTGCAGCAGACCTTAATCGGCAAGTTTGCCATAAAATGAATTTTAGCCCTTGATTCAGCGCTACCAACAAACAAATCATCACATACAACGAAAACCTTTCACTAAATGGACAGATGATGTCATAAATCAGGTGGAATATGAATAAATCAAAATCTGCGGAAATCCGGAAACAAAGATGAATGACAAATATGCTATAGAATTGGCAAAGATAAAAAAAAAAATCATAGTCTCAGTACTTTAGAAAACGAAGTGGGTTAATGAACGCACCTTTGCGTGCAACAACCTAATGAACGATTCCATGGATCATCATTACCAGAAGCATTATCGAAATTTCTGAACATCTGCTTACTGGGGGTTTTGCTCTCTGGGAGCAAATAATAATAATAATAATAATAATAATAATAATAATAATAATAATAATAATATATAAATAATAATATAACATCAACTAAATAAGTGCACACTAATAATAATAATAATAATAATAATAATAATAATAATAATATATTACAACATAAAATTAAGTGACAGCAACAAATAATATTTCATAAATAGTAACCATAACAACAGCAGTAAACAATGTGCTACAAGGACCCACAATAACTAGCATACGAAGCGTCGCACAATTTCCGATGACCGTGAAAAAATCGGCCATGTGACTGTAATAGATTTAACAATGAACTTGAGCTTATGAGTCACGAATTGATTGCAGGAAACGCCAATTTGAAAATGTATAATAAGCATAGCATTTTACGAGGTGTATGTGTGTCCATACGAACACGATTATACAACACTCATGCATACACACACACACTATATATATATATATATATATATATATATATATATATATATATATATATATATATATATATATATATATATATATATATATATATATATAGCTTAGGTAAACAATGGCATTATATACATATAAACTATATATATATATATATATTTACTAAGCTATGACTCATGTACCTGGTACTTACTCAAATAAGCAGGATAGAGAAGAGAAGGCACTTCATTTTATGCTTTAAAATGGCATCAGTATGCAGACATATTTCAGCTGACAAACGCATGTATGATAGGGCACAATCGGCGTCTGAACTGATTGCTAATTTCCCGGGAATTGCCCATAGTGCAACAATGGTTGGCGTGATAATCCGAGAGCGTCGTTTAGAAAAACAGGAAATACCTGTAATATAATGATAACGCATGTGCTGTATCGGAGACTACCAATAAAAACAGTGGTACTTACACAAGTATTGCATGAAATCCAAAATGGTCGTTACTGAGGTGTGTGTGTGTGTATTGCATATAATAGTCTTCAAAACAATTAAGTATTGACTCGTTCACTTAAGATTCAGAAGTTAAAGTAGCGTATTTTGACTGTAACCACCCTTCCTATATGGAAACGGCTATGCTGCATATATGCATATATATATATATATATATATATATATATATATATATATATATATATCTATATATCCAAACAGCGGTGAACACAGCCGTACATACTTCAACGAGGAGGACGATGACTTGAAGACGGGCTAAAAACATTCATTCATTCACGACGTTTAGTAATGTTTTCGTTTTATTTTCGAGGGCTGCACAAAAAAAAAAAAAAAAAAAAAAAAAAAAAAAAAAAAAACATGAATCACACTTAAATTACATACTTTCCAAAACTTTACTTGCTTTTAGAATATTTTTCTAATAAACTGATTATCTAACAGTTCCTAAACTAGATCTTTACGCTAAAGTTCTGTATTGACAGGATGACTCATTTAAGAAAAAGTTCCTCAATATAAACAAAGGAAGTTTGGATCCATTAAGATCCATTTAACTCCAATCAATCCATTCACTGTAGGCTCATTGTTCAATCACAAAGACTGTATATGACCTCGTATGTCCTAGGGGTCTGTTTGCAGGTACTATACTTGTCCTAAATGTAATTTAGGATCCACCAAGAGACTTCTGAAGGTAAATAGATTCTCACCGTGGAGTAAGCTAACCCTACAGGTAGTAAAATCTCAAACCCAGATTTTTCTAAGATAAGAAATCACTCAGAAATTCATAAGACCTCTGTTGAAACGAAAGATTCTTCAGTTTTTGGGCGAGCCTCCAAACAACCATGAACTGGTAATTCTGGAATCGATTATTAAACGACTCGTCCCCTCGTTCAGTAATCAAACCTTTGCCGGCCAACGGTACCTTTCTTGTTTTCTTATATATACATATATATATATAATATATATAATTAATATATATATATATATTATATATATATTATAATATATATATATATATATATCAATCCTTACTTTTCCTTTGGTTCGTTCAGTTTTTACTTTGTATTTAACTTTTTAAAAATAATTAAACTACTTTTATTAATTTTTTAAATGTTTTCTCTGTATTTACCTTAAGTTATCATTTTTAATAGTTTAAATTTGTATTGAAGGTGATTTCTTTTGAAATTTTGTACTGTTATTTTATTTTTTGGAGCCCTCGTAAATGTAATGAAGACATTACATAAAGTCTTTGTCTTCTTTCTCATTGACATATATATAATGTATGTGTCTTCCTTTTGTGTAGTTATACAAAACGGTCAGTTATGGAAGTTTTCTACACAAGGGGTACACCTGCGATTTAGATCCAGAGTAAACTTGACAGTCACTTCAGACTTGCTTTTTTTCTGGAGGCATCTCATACACGAAGCGTCCAACTAGCAAATATAAAATTATAACCATAATAACTGGAAAAACACTTATCATGTACTTCTAACGTGAAAACCTCTTATGACTTACTACTAACTTGAAAAATACTTATGATTCACTACAAACGTCCAGAGACTTCACTCATAAAAACGAGGTGCATCAAATTAGAGGAATTCCATCTGAAAATAGTTGGTTGCAGCCGGACCGTCTGCTGCACACCAAATCCAACCTGAATCCGAAATTGTCAATAACACCTCATCAAGCAATTCAAACAGTTGTCAATGCGACGGTTTGCCATTGCGCGCTCTCTCTCTCACACACACATCAGCCATGCTTTAAAATTTGAACTTAATTATACCAATGTGAGAGACACTGGGAAGCAGAAATTGAAACCATGGGAATATATCAAGAGAAAACCCTTTAATTATAATCCAAGAGATCATTCGTTCATCTACTAGAAATTATTTAATGAACACTGAAAAGCAGGTGAGCGTTGGTAATCGGACCCAGACGTGCGAAGCGTGGGTTAACCGGACCCGAACATGTTCATTTACTAATAGGTAGGAAGACATCTTCAGTCATGTCACCTCCAACCGCCGGCTCACGTTTGTGGCAAGTAGGTTTTAATGTGAAACCCACGAAAATGCAGTGAAGTGAACCACTTGATCTAGGCTTGATGAATGAGAGAGAGAGAGAGAGAGAGAGAGAGAGAGAGAGAGATAGAGAGAGAGAGAGATAGAGAGAGAGAGAGAGAGAGAGAGTGAGTGATTAATTTAGAAATACTCTTACTTCAGATAGAAATACTCTTTACTTCAGACTGATAAGATGAGCAACATCAACAACTCTCTCTCTCTCTCTCATGCACGCACGAAATACACACGCGCGAAATACACACTCACATACACACACACGGTAACGCTCAATACAGTTGTATTATTAGTTTCAACTACCATATAAACTTCACGAAGACGTGGTATCACGTAGGTGAAAGGAAAAAAAAGTCAAGTTATGCTTGACTAAGTTCCCGTCGGAATGACTCGACACCTAAGAAATTATTCCCTTGGTGAATTGAAGGAAGCGATGGGAAAGCGTTGGAATTCTGTCTTAAGTACGCAATTTTTCGAGAGAAATCGTTAACGCGTTTCATCTCCTGAGAAGAAGAGCTCACGGAGTTCTCGAAGGTTCAACACTAAAGATGGTGGCTCCCACTGTATTAAAAAAAAGAGACGAGAGCGGGAATCGGATATCATATGGTCTAGTGTCTCGTAATAATATGCTTCAATACAAGGTTAGCGTGGCGTGAAGTTCACGAAATAAAAGCTTCTTGTAACTGAGCTCAAGTAAATAGTCCCATTTGCCCTCCCGTTAGTACAAGCAGTGGGTGTTCAAACTGTAAAAGAAGCTAATGTATCCAAGATGGTCTGCAAGCACGTGTGTATGTTTCTCTTTCCTAATGGATCAAGGTGGTGTGCACACGTGTATGATATTCACTTGTTTGTTTGGTTTCATGTATAGCCCTCCAAAGGGATGATTCCCTCTCTGGCGGGCCCTTGTACGTTTTCAAAATAAGGTGCTTCTTATATTTCATACTTGTCTTTTCGTGTTTTCTCGTCAGTATCATAGCTCCAGTCTTAGTGCACAATGTAAAAACGCTCTCTCGTCTGACTTACTTGTCATAGGTTCAAATAGCCCATATTCTTCACTTGTATGTCTGATCACAATATTCATTCCAGGTGTAGAGAAGCTTAAGCAGTCTCTCAGGTATGTTGGTTCGCCATATTTTGGTGCTTTAGAGTGTAAGAAGTATTTTATATTCTATATTTGCTTTTACTGGGAACCAATGCAGCTCTACTAGTGCTGGGATTATTCTATCACGGGAACGTAGTCCTTTTATTAATCTGGTGGCTCTATTTTGCACCCCTTGCAATTTTTTATTAAGTAGTTGGGGACACCGTAGTATATAACGTTGCAATAGTCAATCCTCTTAAGTATTTGGTTGCGAACTGTTGTTTTCAGAGTATCTTCGTTTAGGTATTTTCTAATAAATGCAACGTTTCTAATGTGATAGTTACAGGTTTTTACTATATGGAATATATGGTTCTTCATCGACAATTTAGTATCATTAAACACTCCCAAGTTCCTCACTGCTGCTACAGTATTTATTTAACAAACCAACAGTTTTTCTTTTGAAGTGTTTATATTTTCGTAGTGCATTGCCAGATTCAAATAACACACACTCGGTTTTGACTTCATTAAGTTTCAATTTCTTTGCAGGCATCCATTTTTTTATATCTTTCATTATTGCATCTACAAATTGCAACTTCTACGTTTCGACAGGAAAATACAACTGAGTATCATCAGCATACGGTTTAGAATTCTAGATAGCTCAATTGTGTAAATGACAAATAGCAGTGCACGCAGGACGCTGCCTCGGGGCACTCCATATTTCATTGTAATTCACATTATATATATATTATATATATATATATATATATATATATATATGTGTGTGTGTGTGTGTGTGTGTGTGTGTGTGTGTGTGTGTGTGAATTTATATTCCTCTTCTCGACAACTCAAAATTAAGGTTACTAGCCCCATTACCTTCTCTACATTGAATGTGACCCAATAAAGTACAAAGCTTTGGTCAGCAGAGAAACCGTTCCAACAAACGTGTCCAGACCGCTCTAATTAGCTGGGAATCGATCGTACTCTCACTAGACTGTGCATTTGTATATGACAGTTTATGTATGTGTAAACATTCTCTGCCACTATACATAACATTTACCATCAAAAGCCAAGGAACACATATCAGTTTACCACCTTCCAGTTTACTTCTGAATCGGTCCTTCTCTGTTCTCTTTGGTATTTTCTTCCTCTTTGCTTTCCCTGATCACGGCAGCATCCGCTCCTTCAAGGAGAGGGAGGTGCACTGTAGGCATTACTTATGGTTCTCTGCAGCGTGCCTTCGGCCCCTAGCTGTAACCCCTTTAGTTTCCTTTGTCTGTACCTCCTTTCATATTCTCTTTCTTTCATCTTTCTTAACACTCTCTCCTGACAATTGATTCATAATGCACTGTACAACTGCGAGGTTTTCCTCCTGTCACGCCTTTCAAATCTTATACTGTTAACGTCCATCTCAGTGGTGAATGACTTCATAGGTCCCAGTGCTTGGCCTTTGACCTAAATTCTATATTCAGTTCAATTTAATTAAGGCGGAAAAGGGTCGTTCTCCATTCACAGCCAGTTTCCCCCCCCCCCCCCCCCCCCTGCCCCCCCCCCCCCCAACCCCCTCTACCGCGAGAGTCTGATAGTTTGAATTCCCTTCTATTCGTTTTTTATTCTGAAATGAACAATTTGCTCTAAATTTTAAATCAT